>NW_027254898.1:0-141452 GCF_044704955.1 Pristiophorus japonicus
GGTATCACTACAGCCCTGTAGACCATGAGCTGGGGGTGAGATACCTACTGTACATGGTCCGTGTCTCTGGGCCATACAGGAGGGTGGGTATCACTACAGCCCTGTAGACCATGAGCTGGGGGTGAGGTACCGACTGTACATGGTCCGTGTCTCTGAACCATACAGGAGGGCGGGTATCACTGCAGTCCTGTAGATCATGAGCTGGGGGTGCGATACCTACTCTACATGGTCCATGTCTCTGGGCCATACAGGAGGGCGGGTATCACTACAGTCCTGTATACCATGAGATGGGGGTGAGGTACCTACTGTACATTGTCCATGTCTCTGGGCCATACAGGAGGGTGGGTATTACTACAGGCCTGTAAACCATGAGCTGTGGGTGAGATACCTACTGTACATGGTCCATGTCTCTGGGCCATACAGGAGGGTGGGTATCACTCCAGCCCTGCAGACCATGAGCTCGGTGGTGGGTTTGAGGTGCCTGGTCTTCGAACACTCTGTTCCTCAGGCGCCCGAAGGCTGCACTTTCGCACTGGAGGCGGTGTTGGTCCTCGTCGCCAATGTCTGCTCCTTGTTGATAAGAGGCTCCCGAGGTGTGGGAAATGGCCCGCGTTATCCCGAGACCTCCACCGCCTGGAAGGACAAGGTCAGAAGGCGCACGGGACACCACCATCTCGAGGATCCCCTCCCAGACACACACCATCCCAGCCTGGAAAATATACCGGCCGTTCCTTCAACGTCGCTGGGTCACAAACCGCCCGATCAACTCCGGTATTGGAGTCCCGACCAGATACCTGCGGCATCATTAAGACCCGACTATTTGCCACCCTCCGTGACATCGGCCGTCTCCCAGCACCACCCCCACCTCAGCTCCTCGGCTGCTGAAGCCTTCATCCGTGACCCCCGTTACCTCCAGACTCTACTGTTCCAACGCGCTGCTCTCCTGGCCGGCCTCCCACGTTCTACCCGACGTAAACCCGAGGTGATCCAAATCTCGGCTGTCCCCGTGTCCTAACTCACACCCAGTCCCACTCACCCATCACCCCCTGTGTCCCGTGTCCTAACTCTCACCCAGTCCCACTCACCCATCACACCCTGTGCTCAATGACCCCGTGTCCTAACTCACACCCAGTCCCACTCACCCATCACCCCCTGTGTCCCGTGTCCTAACTCACACCCAGTCCCACTCACCCATCACTCCCTGTGCTCACTGACCCCGTGTCCTAACTCACACCCAGTCCCACTCACCCATCACCCCCTGTGTCCCGTGTCCTAACTCACACCCAGGCCCACTAACCCATCACCCCCTGTGCTCACTGACCCCGTGTCCTAACTCACACCCAGTCCCACTCACCCATCACCCCCTGTGTCCCGTGTCCTAACTCACACCCAGTCCCACTCACCCATCAGCCGCTGTGTCCCGTGTCCTAACTCACACCCAGGCCACTAACGCATCACCCCCTGTGCTCACTGACCCCGTGTCCTAACTCACACCCAGTCCCACTCACCCATCACCCCCTGTGTCCCGTGTCCTAACTCACACCCAGTCCCACTCACCCATCACTCCCTGTGCTCACTGACCCCGTGTCCTAACTCACACCCAGTCCCACTCACCCATCACCCCCTGTGTCCCGTGTCCTAACTCACACCCAGTCCCACTCACCCATCACCCCTTGTGTCCCGTGTCCTAACTCACACCCAGTCATACTCACCCATCACCCCCTGTGTCCCGTGTCCTAACTCACACCCAGTCCCACTCACCCATCACCCCCTGTGTCCCGTGTCCTAACTCACACCCAGTCCCAATCACCCATCACCCCCTGTGCCCCGTGTCCTAACTCACACCGAGTCCCACTCACCCATCACCCCCTGTGCCCCGTGTCCTAACTCACACCGAGTCCCACTCACCCATCACCCCCTGTGCCCCGTGTCCTAACTCACACCCAGTCCCACTGACCCATCTCCCCCTGTGTTCACTGCCCCGTGTCCTAACTCACACCCAGTCCCACTCACCCATCACCCGCTGTGCTCACTGACCCCGTGTCCTAACTCACACCCAGTCCCACTCACCCATCACCCGCTGTGCTCACTGACCCCGTGTCCTAACTCACACCCAGTCCCACTCACCCATCACCCGCTGTGCTCACTGACCCCGTGTCCTAACTCAAACCCAGTCCCACTCACCCATCACCCGCTGTGCTCACTGTCCCCGTGTCCTAACTCACACCCAGTCCCACTCACCCATCTCCCCCTGTGCCCCGTATCCTAACTCACACCCAGTCCCACTCACCCATCACCCGCTGTGTTCACTGCCCCGTGTCCTAACTCACACCCAGTCCCACTCACCCATCACCCCCTGTGCCCCGTGTCCTAACTCACACCCAGTCCCACTCACCCATCACCCCCTGTGCCCCGTGTCCTAACTCACACCCAGTCCCACTCACCCATCACCCCCTGTGTCCCGTGTCCTAACTCACACCCAGTCCCACTCACCCATAACCCCCTGTGTCCCGTGTCCTAACTCACACCCAGTCGCACTCACCCATCACCCGCTGTGCTCACTGACCCCGTGTCCTAACTCACACCCAGTCCCACTCACCCATCACCCGCTGTGCTCACTGTCCCCGTGTCCTAACTCACACCCAGTCCCACTCACCCATCACCCGCTGTGCCCCGTGTCCAAACTCACACCCAGTCCCACTCACCCATCACCCCCTGTGCTCACTTTCCCCGTGTCCTAACTCACACCCAGTCCCACTCACCCATCACCCGCTGTGCTCACTGTCCCCGTGTCCGAACTCACACCCAGTCCCACTCACCCATCACCCACTGTGCTCACTTTCCGCGTGTCCTAACTCACACCCAGTCCCACTCACCCATCACCCCCTGTGCTCACTGACCACGTGTCCTAACTCACACCCAGTCCCACTCACCCATCACCCCCTGTGCCCCGTGTCCTAACTCTCACCCAGTCCCACTCACCCATCACCCCGTGTGCTCACTGACCCCGTGTCCTAACTCACACCCAGTGCCACTCACCCATCACCCGCTGTGCTCACTGCCCCCGTGTCCTAACTCACACCCAGTCCCACTCACCCATCACCCCCTGTGCTCACTCACCACGTGTCCTAACTCACACCCAGTCCCACTCACCCATCACCCCCTGTGCCCCGTGTCCTAACTCACACCCAGTCCCACTCACCCATCACCGCCTGTGCCCCGTATCCTAACTCACACCCAGTCGCCCTCACCCATCACCCACTGTGTCCCGTGTCCTAACTCACACCCAGTCCCACTCACCCATCACCCCCTGTGTCCCGTATCCTAACTCACACCCAGTCCCACTCACCCATCACCCCCTGTGCCCCGTGTCCTAACTCACACCCAGTCCCACTCACCCATCACCAGCTGTGCTCACTGACCCCCTGTCCTAACTCACACCCAGTCCCACTCACCCATCACCCGCTGTGCTCACTGTCCCCGTGTCCTAACTCACACCCAGTCCCACTCACCCATCACCCGCTGTGCCCCGTGTCCAAACTCACACCCAGTCCCACTCACCCATCACCCCCTGTGCTCACTTTCCCCGTGTCCTAAATCACACCCAGTCCCAGTCACCCATCACCCGCTGTGCTCACTGTCCCCGTGTCCTAACTCACACCCAGTCCCACTCACCCATCACCCCCTGTGCCCCGTGTCCTAACTCACACCCAGTCACACTCACCCATCACCCCGTGTGCTCACTGACCCCGTGTCCTAACTCACACCCAGTCCCACTCACCCATCACCCGCTGTGCTCACTGCCCCCGTGTCCTAACTCACACCCAGGCCCACTCACCCATCACCCTCTGTGCTCACTTCCCCCGTGTCCTAACTCACACCCAGTCCCACTCACCCATCACGCCCTGTGCTCACTGCCCCGTGTCCTAACTCACACCCAGTCCCACTCAGCCGTCACCCCCTGTGCTCACTGACCCCGTGTCCTAACACGCACCCAGTCCCACTCACCCATCACCCCCTGTGCTCACTGCCCCGTGTCCTAACTCACACCCAGTCCCACTCACCCATCACCCCCTGTGCTCCGTGTCCTAACTCACACCCAGTCCCACTCACCCATCACCCCCTGTGCCCCGTGTCCTAACTCACACCCAGTCCCACTCACCCATCACCCCCTGTGCCACGTGTCCTAACTCACACCCAGTCCCACTCACCCATCACCCCCTGTGCCCCGTGTCCTAACTCACACCCAGTCCCACTGACCCATCTCCCCCTGTGTTCACTGCCCCGTGTCCTAACTCACACCCAGTCCCACTCACCCATCACCCGCTGTGCTCACTGACCCCGTGTCCTAACTCACACCCAGTCCCACTCACCCATCACCCGCTGTGCTCACTGACCCCGTGTCCTAACTCACACCCAGTCCCACTCACCCATCACCCGCTGTGCTCACTGACCCCGTGTCCTAACTCACACCCAGTCCCACTCACCCATCACCCGCTGTGCTCACTGTCCCCGTGTCCTAACTCACACCCAGTCCCACTCACCCATCTCCCCCTGTGCCCCGTATCCTAACTCACACCCAGTCCCACTCACCCATCACCCGCTGTGTTCACTGCCCCGTGTCCTAACTCACACCCAGTCCCACTCACCCATCACCCCCTGTGCCCCGTGTCCTAACTCACACCCAGTCCCACTCACCCATCACCCCCTGTGCCCCGTGTCCTAACTCACACCCAGTCCCACTCACCCATCACCCCCTGTGTCCCGTGTCCTAACTCACACCCAGTCCCACTCACCCATAACCCCCTGTGTCCCGTGTCCTAACTCACACCCAGTCGCACTCACCCATCACCCGCTGTGCTCACTGACCCCGTGTCCTAACTCACACCCAGTCCCACTCACCCATCACCCGCTGTGCTCACTGTCCCCGTGTCCTAACTCACACCCAGTCCCACTCACCCATCACCCGCTGTGCCCCGTGTCCAAACTCACACCCAGTCCCACTCACCCATCACCCCCTGTGCTCACTTTCCCCGTGTCCTAACTCACACCCAGTCCCACTCACCCATCACCCGCTGTGCTCACTGTCCCCGTGTCCGAACTCACACCCAGTCCCACTCACCCATCACCCACTGTGCTCACTTTCCGCGTGTCCTAACTCACACCCAGTCCCACTCACCCATCACCCCCTGTGCTCACTGACCACGTGTCCTAACTCACACCCAGTCCCACTCACCCATCACCCCCTGTGCCCCGTGTCCTAACTCTCACCCAGTCCCACTCACCCATCACCCCGTGTGCTCACTGACCCCGTGTCCTAACTCACACCCAGTGCCACTCACCCATCACCCGCTGTGCTCACTGCCCCCGTGTCCTAACTCACACCCAGTCCCACTCACCCATCACCCCCTGTGCTCACTCACCACGTGTCCTAACTCACACCCAGTCCCACTCACCCATCACCCCCTGTGCCCCGTGTCCTAACTCACACCCAGTCCCACTCACCCATCACCGCCTGTGCCCCGTATCCTAACTCACACCCAGTCGCCCTCACCCATCACCCACTGTGTCCCGTGTCCTAACTCACACCCAGTCCCACTCACCCATCACCCCCTGTGTCCCGTATCCTAACTCACACCCAGTCCCACTCACCCATCACCCCCTGTGCCCCGTGTCCTAACTCACACCCAGTCCCACTCACCCATCACCAGCTGTGCTCACTGACCCCCTGTCCTAACTCACACCCAGTCCCACTCACCCATCACCCGCTGTGCTCACTGTCCCCGTGTCCTAACTCACACCCAGTCCCACTCACCCATCACCCGCTGTGCCCCGTGTCCAAACTCACACCCAGTCCCACTCACCCATCACCCCCTGTGCTCACTTTCCCCGTGTCCTAAATCACACCCAGTCCCAGTCACCCATCACCCGCTGTGCTCACTGTCCCCGTGTCCTAACTCACACCCAGTCCCACTCACCCATCACCCCCTGTGCCCCGTGTCCTAACTCACACCCAGTCACACTCACCCATCACCCCGTGTGCTCACTGACCCCGTGTCCTAACTCACACCCAGTCCCACTCACCCATCACCCGCTGTGCTCACTGCCCCCGTGTCCTAACTCACACCCAGGCCCACTCACCCATCACCCTCTGTGCTCACTTCCCCCGTGTCCTAACTCACACCCAGTCCCACTCACCCATCACGCCCTGTGCTCACTGCCCCGTGTCCTAACTCACACCCAGTCCCACTCAGCCGTCACCCCCTGTGCTCACTGACCCCGTGTCCTAACACGCACCCAGTCCCACTCACCCATCACCCCCTGTGCTCACTGCCCCGTGTCCTAACTCACACCCAGTCCCACTCACCCATCACCCCCTGTGCTCCGTGTCCTAACTCACACCCAGTCCCACTCACCCATCACCCCCTGTGCCCCGTGTCCTAACTCACACCCAGTCCCACTCACCCATCACCCCCTGTGCCACGTGTCCTAACTCACACCCAGTCCCACTCACCCATCACCCCCTGTGCCCCGTGTCCTAACTCACACCCAGTCCCACTCACCCATCACCCGCTGTGCTCACTGACCCCGTGTCCAAACTCACACCCAGTCCCACTCACCCATCATCCCCTGTGTCCAGTGTCCTAACTCACACCCAGTCCCACTCACCCATCACCCCCTGTGTCCCGTGTCCTAACTCACACCCAGTCACACTCACCCATCACACCCTGTGCCCCGTGTCCTAACTCACACCCAGTCCCACTCACCCATCACCCCCTGTGCTCACTGACCACGTGTCCTAACTCACACCCAGTCCCACTCACCCATCACCCCCTGTGTCCCGTGTCCTAACTCACACCCAGTCCCACTCACCCATCACACCCTGTGCCCCGTGTCCTAACTCACACCCAGTCCCACTCACCCATCACCCCCTGTGTCCCGTGTCCTAACTCACACCCAGTCCCACTCACTCATCACCCACTGTGCCCCGTGTCCTAACTCACACCCAGTCCCACTCACCCATCACCCGCTGTGCTCACTGCCCCCGTGTCCTAACTCACACCCAGGCCCACTCACCCATCACCCCCTGTGCTCACTTCCCCCGTGTCCTAACTCACACCCAGTCCCACTCACCCATCACGCCCTGTGCTCACTGCCCCGTGTCCTAACTCACACCCAGTCCCACTCAGCCGTCACCCCCTGTGCTCACTGACCCCGTGTCCTAACACGCACCCAGTCCCACTCACCCATCACCCCCTGTGCTCACTGCCCCGTGTCCTAACTCACACCCAGTCCCACTCACCCATCACCCCCTGTGCTCCGTGTCCTAACTCACACCCAGTCCCACTCACCCATCACCCCCTGTGCCCCGTGTCCTAACTCACACCCAGTCCCACTCACCCATCACCCCCTGTGCTCCGTGTCCTAACTCACACCCAGTCCCACTCAACCATCACCCCCTGTGCCCCGTGTCCTAACTCACACCCAGTCCCACTCACCAATCACCCCCTGTGCCACGTGTCCTAACTCACACCCAGTCCCACTCACCCATCACCCCCTGTGCCCCGTGTCCTAACTCACACCCAGTCCCACTCACACATCACCCCCTGTGCTCACTGTCCCCGTGTCCTAACTCACACCCATTCTCTCTCACCCATCACCACCTGTGCTCACTGCCCCGTGTCCTAACTCACACCCAGTCCCACTCACCCATCACCCCCTGTCCTCACTGACGCGTGTCCTAACTCACACCCAGTCCCACTCACCCATCACCCCCTGTGCTCACTGCCCCGTGTCCTAACTCACACCGAGTCCCACTCACCCATCACCCCCTGTGCTCACTGACCCCGTGTCCTAACTCACAACCAGTCCCACTCACCCATCACCCAAGGTGCTCACTGCGCCGTGTCCTAACTCACACCCAGTCCCACTCACCCATCACCCCCTGTGCTCACTGCCCCGTGTCCTAACTCACACCCAGTCCCACTCACCCATCACGCCCTGTGTCCCGTGTCCTAACTCACACCCAGTCCCAATCACCCATCACCCCCTGTGCCCCGTGTCCGAACTCACACCGAGTCCCACTCACCCGTCACCCCCTGTGCCCCGTGTCCTAACTCACACCGAGTCCCACTCACCAATCACCCCCTGTGCCCCGTGTCCTAACTCACACCCAGTCCCACTCACCCATCACCCCCTGTGTTCACTGCCCCGTGTCCTAACTCACACCAGTCCCACTCACCCATCACCCGCTGTGCTCACTGACCCCGTGTCCTAACTCACACCCAGTCCCACTCACCCATCACCCCCTGTGTCCCGTGTCCTAACTCACACCCAGTCCCACTCACCCATCACCCCCTGTGCACCGTGTCCTAACTCACACCCAGTCCCACTCACCCATCACCCGCTGTGCTCACTGTCCCCGTGTCCTAACTCACACCAAGTCCCACTCACCCATCACCCCCTGTGCTCACTGACCCCGTGTCCTAACTCACACACAGTCCCACTCACACATCACCCCCTGTGCCCCGTGTCCTAATTCACACCCAGTCCCACTCACCCATCACCCCCTGTGCTCAATGACCCCGTGTCCTAACTCACACCCAGTCCCACTCACCCATCACCCGCTGTGCTCAATGACCCCGTGTCCTAACTCACACCCAGTCCCACTCACCCATCACCCGCTGTGCTCACTGACCCCGTGTCCTAACTCACACCCAGTCCCACTCACCCATCAGCCCCTGTGTCCCGTGTCCTAACTCACACCCAGTCCCACTCACCCATCACCCGCTGTGCTCACTGACCCCGTGTCCTAACTCACACCCAGTTCCACTACCCATCACCCGCTGTGCTCACTGTCCCCGTGTCCTAACTCACACCCAGTCCCACTCACGCATCACCCGCTGTGCCCCGTGTCCAAACTCACACCCAGTCCCACTCACCCATCACCCCCTGTGCTCACTTTCCCCGTGTCCTAACTCACACCCAGTCCCACTCACCCATCACCCGCTGTGCTCACTGTCCCCGTGTCCTAACTCACACCCAGTCCCACTCACCCATCACCCCCTGTGCTCACTGACCCCATGTCCTAACTCACACCCAGTCCCACTCACCCATCACCCCCTGTGCCCCGCATCCTAACTCACACCCAGTCACACTCACCCATCACCCGCTGTGCTCACTGCCCCGTGTCCTAACTCACACCCAGTCCCACTCACCCATCACCCCCTGTGCCCCGTGTCCTAACTCACACCCAGTCCCACTCACCCATCACCCCCTGTGCCCCGTGTCCTAACTCACACCCAGTCCCACTCACCCATCACCCCCTGTGTCACGTGTCCTAACTCACACCCAGTCCCACTCACCCAACACCCCCTGTGCCCCGTGTCCTAACTCACACCCAGTCCCACTCACGCATCACCCCCTGTGCCCCGTGTCCTAACTCACACCCAGTCCCACTCACCCATCACTCCCTGTGCTCACTGACCACGTGTCCTAATTCACACCCAGTCCCACTCACCCATCACCCCCTGTGCCCCGTGTCCTAACTCACACGCAGTCCCACTCACCCATCACCCCGTGTGCTCACTGACCCCGTGTCCTAACTCACACCCAGTCCCACTCACCCATCACCCGCTGTGCTCACTGCCCACGTGTCCTAACTCACACCCAGTCCCACTCACCCATCACCCCCTGTGCTCACTGACCCCGTGTCCTAACTCGCACCCAGTCCCACTCACCCATCACCCCCTGTGCTCACTGCCCCGTGTCCTAACTCACACCCAGTCCCACTCACCCATCACCCCCTGTGCTCCGTGTCCTAACTCACACCCAGTCCCACTCACCCATCACCCCCTGTGCCCCGTGTCCTAACTCACACCCAGTCCCACTCACCCATCACCCCCTGTGCTCCGTGTCCCAACGCACACCCAGTCCCACTCAACCATCACCCCCTGTGCCCCGTGTCCTAACTCACACCCAGTCCCACTCACCAATCACCCCCTGTGCCCCGTGTCCTAACTCACACCCAGTCCCACTCACACATCATCCGCTGTGCTCACTGTCCCCGTGTCTTAACTCACACCCATTCCCACTCACCCATCACCACCTCTGCTCACTGCCCCGTGTCCTAACTCACACCCAGTCCCACTCACCCATCACCACCTGTGCTCACTGACGCGTGTCCTAACTCACACCCAGTCCCACTCACCCATCACCCCCTGTGCTCACTGCCCCGTGTCCTAACTCACACCGATTCCCACTCACCCATCACCCCCTGTGCCCCGTGTCCTAACTCACACCGAGTACCACTCACCCATCACCCCCTGTGCTCACTGACCCCGTGTCCTAACTCACACCCAGTCCCACTCACCCATCACCCCCTGTGCTCACTGCCCCGTGTCCTAACTCACACTCAGTCCCACTCACCCATCACCCCCTGTGCTCTTTGTCCTAACTCACACCCAGTCCAACTCACCCATCAGCCCCTGTGCTCACTGCCCCGTGTCCTAACTCACACTCAGTCCCACTCACCCATCACCCCCTGTGCTCTTTGTCCTAACTCACACCCAGTCCAACTCACCCATCAGCCCCTGTGCTCACTGCCCCGTGTCCGAACTCACACCCAGTCCCACTCACACATCACCCCCTGTGCTCACTGACCCGTGTCCGAACTCACACCCAGTCCCACTCACCCATCACCCCCTGTGCTCACTGACCCCGTGTCCTAACTCACACCCAGTCCCACTCACCCATCAGCCTCTGTGCTCACTGCCCCGTGTCCGAACTCGCACCCAGTCCCACTCACCCATCACCCCCTGTTCTCACTGCCCCGTGTACTAACTCACACCGAGTTCCACTCACCCATCACTCCCTGTGCTCACTGACCCCGTGTCCTAACTCACACCCAGTCCCACTCACCCATCACCCGCTGTGCTCACTGTCCCGTGTCCTAACTCACACCCAGTCCCACTCACCCATCACACCCTGTGCTCACTGCCCCGTGTCCGAACTCACACCCAGTCCCACTCACCCATCACCCCCTGTGCTCACTGACCCGTGTCCGAACTCACACCCTGTCCCACTCACCCATCACCCCCTGTGCTCACTGACCCCGTGTCCTAACACACACCCAGTCCCACTCACCCATCACCCCCTGTGCTCACTGACCCCGTGTCCTAACTCACACCAACAGTCCCACTCACCCATCACCCCCTGTGCTCACTGACCCCGTGTCCTAACTCACACCCAGTCTCACTCACCCATCACCCCCTGTGCTCACTGCCCCGTATCCTAACTCACACCCAGTCCCCCTCACCCATCACCCCCTGTGCTCACTGCCCCGTGTCCTAACTCACACCCAGTCCCACTCACCAATAACCCCCTGTGCTCACTGCCCCGTGTCCTAACTCACACCGAGTCCCACTCACTCATCACCCCCTGTGCTCACTGCCCCGTGTCCTAACTCACACCCAGTCCCACTCACCCATCACCCCATGTGCTCACTGCCCCGTGTCCTAACGCACACCCAGTCCCCCTCACCCATCACCCCCTGTGCTCACTGCCCCGTGTCCTAACTCGCACCGAGTCCCACTCACCCATCACCCCCTGTGCTCACTGCCCCGTGTCCTAACTCACACCCAGTCCCACTCACCCATCACCTCCTGTGCTCACTGACCCCGTGTCCTAACTCACACCGATTTCCACTCACCCATCACCCCCTGTGCTCACTGACCCCGTGTCCTAACTCACACCCAGTCCCACTCACCCATCACCCGTTGTGCTCACTGCCCCGTGTCCGAACTCACACCCAGTCCCACTCACCCATCACCCCCTGTGCTCACTGACCCCGTGTCCTAACTCACACCCAGTCCCACTCACCCATCACCCGTTGTGCTCACTGCCCCGTGTCCGAACTCACACCCAGTCCCACTCACCCATCACCCCCTGTGCTCACTGACCCCGTGTCCTAACACACACCCAGTCCCACTCACCCATCACCCCCTGTGCTCACTGACCCCGTGTCCTAACTCACACCAACAGTCCCACTCACCCATCACCCCCTGTGCTCACTGACCCGTGTCCTAACTCACACCCAGTCCCACTCACTCATCACCCGCTGTGCTCACTGCACCGTGTCCTAACTCACACCGAGTCCCACTCACCCATCACCCCCTGTGCTCACTGCCCCGCGTCCGAACTCACACCCAGTCCCACTCACCCATCACCCCCCGTGCTCACTGCCCCGTGTCCTAACTCACACCCAGTCCCACTCACCCATCACCCCCTGTGCTCACTGCCCCGTGTCCTAACTCACACCCAGTCCCACTCACCCATCATACCCTGTGCTCTGTGTCCTAACTCACACCCAGTCCCACTCACCCATCACCCCCTGTGCTCACGGACCCCGTGTCCTAAATCACACCCAGTCCAACTCACCCATCACCCCCTGTGCTCACTGCCCCGTGTCCTAACTCACACCCAGTCCCACTCACCCATCACCCACTGTGCTCACTGCCCCGTGTCCTAACTCACACCCAGTCCCACTCACCCATCACCCCCTGTGCTCACTGACCCCGTGTCCTAACTCACACCCAGTCCCACTCACCCATCACCCGCCGTGCTCACTGCCCCGTGTCCTAACTCGCACCGAGTCCCACTCACCCATCACCCCCGGTGCTCACTGCCCCGTGTCCGAACTCGCACCGAGTCCCACTCATCCATCACCCCCTGTGCTCACTGCCCCGTGTCCTAACTCACACCCAGTCCCACTCACCCAACCCCCCGCTGTGCTCACTGACCCCGTGTCCTAACTCACACCCAGTCCCACTCACCCATCACCCCCTGTGCTCACTGACCCCGTGTCCTAACTCACACCCAGTCCCACTCACCCAAACCCCCGCTGTGCTCACTGCCCCGTGTCCTAACTCACACCCAGACCCACTCACCCATCACCCCCTGTGCTCATTGACCCCGTGTCCTAACTCGCACGCAGTCCCACTCACCCATCACCCCCTATGCTCACTGGCCCCGTGTCCTAACTCACACCCAGTCCCACTCACCCATCACCCCCTGTGCTCCGTGTCCTAACTCACACCCAGTCCCACTCACCCATCACCCCCTGTGCCCCGTGTCCTAACTCACACCCAGTCCCACTCACCCATCACCCCCTGTGCTCCGTGTCCCAACGCACACCCAGTCCCACTCAACCATCACCCCCTGTGCCCCGTGTCCTAACTCACACCCAGTCCCACTCACCAATCACCCCCTGTGCCCCGTGTCCTAACTCACACCCAGTCCCACTCACACATCATCCGCTGTGCTCACTGTCCCCGTGTCTTAACTCACACCCATTCCCACTCACCCATCACCACCTCTGCTCACTGCCCCGTGTCCTAACTCACACCCAGTCCCACTCACCCATCACCACCTGTGCTCACTGACGCGTGTCCTAACTCACACCCAGTCCCACTCACCCATCACCCCCTGTGCTCACTGCCCCGTGTCCTAACTCACACCGATTCCCACTCACCCATCACCCCCTGTGCCCCGTGTCCTAACTCACACCGAGTACCACTCACCCATCACCCCCTGTGCTCACTGACCCCGTGTCCTAACTCACACCCAGTCCCACTCACCCATCACCCCCTGTGCTCACTGCCCCGTGTCCTAACTCACACTCAGTCCCACTCACCCATCACCCCCTGTGCTCTTTGTCCTAACTCACACCCAGTCCAACTCACCCATCAGCCCCTGTGCTCACTGCCCCGTGTCCTAACTCACACTCAGTCCCACTCACCCATCACCCCCTGTGCTCTTTGTCCTAACTCACACCCAGTCCAACTCACCCATCAGCCCCTGTGCTCACTGCCCCGTGTCCGAACTCACACCCAGTCCCACTCACACATCACCCCCTGTGCTCACTGACCCGTGTCCGAACTCACACCCAGTCCCACTCACCCATCACCCCCTGTGCTCACTGACCCCGTGTCCTAACTCACACCCAGTCCCACTCACCCATCAGCCTCTGTGCTCACTGCCCCGTGTCCGAACTCGCACCCAGTCCCACTCACCCATCACCCCCTGTTCTCACTGCCCCGTGTACTAACTCACACCGAGTTCCACTCACCCATCACTCCCTGTGCTCACTGACCCCGTGTCCTAACTCACACCCAGTCCCACTCACCCATCACCCGCTGTGCTCACTGTCCCGTGTCCTAACTCACACCCAGTCCCACTCACCCATCACACCCTGTGCTCACTGCCCCGTGTCCGAACTCACACCCAGTCCCACTCACCCATCACCCCCTGTGCTCACTGACCCGTGTCCGAACTCACACCCTGTCCCACTCACCCATCACCCCCTGTGCTCACTGACCCCGTGTCCTAACACACACCCAGTCCCACTCACCCATCACCCCCTGTGCTCACTGACCCCGTGTCCTAACTCACACCAACAGTCCCACTCACCCATCACCCCCTGTGCTCACTGACCCCGTGTCCTAACTCACACCCAGTCTCACTCACCCATCACCCCCTGTGCTCACTGCCCCGTATCCTAACTCACACCCAGTCCCCCTCACCCATCACCCCCTGTGCTCACTGCCCCGTGTCCTAACTCACACCCAGTCCCACTCACCAATAACCCCCTGTGCTCACTGCCCCGTGTTCTAACTCACACCGAGTCCCACTCACTCATCACCCCCTGTGCTCACTGCCCCGTGTCCTAACTCACACCCAGTCCCACTCACCCATCACCCCATGTGCTCACTGCCCCGTGTCCTAACGCACACCCAGTCCCCCTCACCCATCACCCCCTGTGCTCACTGCCCCGTGTCCTAACTCGCACCGAGTCCCACTCACCCATCACCCCCTGTGCTCACTGCCCCGTGTCCTAACTCACACCCAGTCCCACTCACCCATCACCTCCTGTGCTCACTGACCCCGTGTCCTAACTCACACCGATTTCCACTCACCCATCACCCCCTGTGCTCACTGACCCCGTGTCCTAACTCACACCCAGTCCCACTCACCCATCACCCGTTGTGCTCACTGCCCCGTGTCCGAACTCACACCCAGTCCCACTCACCCATCACCCCCTGTGCTCACTGACCCCGTGTCCTAACTCACACCCAGTCCCACTCACCCATCACCCGTTGTGCTCACTGCCCCGTGTCCGAACTCACACCCAGTCCCACTCACCCATCACCCCCTGTGCTCACTGACCCCGTGTCCTAACACACACCCAGTCCCACTCACCCATCACCCCCTGTGCTCACTGACCCCGTGTCCTAACTCACACCAACAGTCCCACTCACCCATCACCCCCTGTGCTCACTGACCCGTGTCCTAACTCACACCCAGTCCCACTCACTCATCACCCGCTGTGCTCACTGCACCGTGTCCTAACTCACACCGAGTCCCACTCACCCATCACCCCCTGTGCTCACTGCCCCGCGTCCGAACTCACACCCAGTCCCACTCACCCATCACCCCCCGTGCTCACTGCCCCGTGTCCTAACTCACACCCAGTCCCACTCACCCATCACCCCCTGTGCTCACTGCCCCGTGTCCTAACTCACACCCAGTCCCACTCACCCATCATACCCTGTGCTCTGTGTCCTAACTCACACCCAGTCCCACTCACCCATCACCCCCTGTGCTCACGGACCCCGTGTCCTAAATCACACCCAGTCCAACTCACCCATCACCCCCTGTGCTCACTGCCCCGTGTCCTAACTCACACCCAGTCCCACTCACCCATCACCCACTGTGCTCACTGCCCCGTGTCCTAACTCACACCCAGTCCCACTCACCCATCACCCCCTGTGCTCACTGACCCCGTGTCCTAACTCACACCCAGTCCCACTCACCCATCACCCGCCGTGCTCACTGCCCCGTGTCCTAACTCGCACCGAGTCCCACTCACCCATCACCCCCGGTGCTCACTGCCCCGTGTCCGAACTCGCACCGAGTCCCACTCATCCATCACCCCCTGTGCTCACTGCCCCGTGTCCTAACTCACACCCAGTCCCACTCACCCAACCCCCCGCTGTGCTCACTGACCCCGTGTCCTAACTCACACCCAGTCCCACTCACCCATCACCCCCTGTGCTCACTGACCCCGTGTCCTAACTCACACCCAGTCCCACTCACCCAAACCCCCGCTGTGCTCACTGCCCCGTGTCCTAACTCACACCCAGACCCACTCACCCATCACCCCCTGTGCTCATTGACCCCGTGTCCTAACTCGCACGCAGTCCCACTCACCCATCACCCCCTATGCTCACTGGCCCCGTGTCCTAACTCACACCCAGTCCCACTCATCCATCACTCCCTGTGCCCCGTGTCCTAACTCACACCCAGTCCCACTCACCCATCACCCGTTGTGCTCACTGCCCCGTGTCCGAACTCACACCCAGTCCCACTCACCCATCACCCCCTGTGCTCACTGACCCCGTGTCCTAACTCACACCCAGTCCCACTCACCCATCACCCGTTGTGCTCACTGCCCCGTGTCCGAACTCACACCCAGTCCCACTCACCCATCACCCCCTGTGCTCACTGACCCCGTGTCCTAACACACACCCAGTCCCACTCACCCATCACCCCCTGTGCTCACTGACCCCGTGTCCTAACTCACACCAACAGTCCCACTCACCCATCACCCCCTGTGCTCACTGACCCGTGTCCTAACTCACACCCAGTCCCACTCACTCATCACCCGCTGTGCTCACTGCACCGTGTCCTAACTCACACCGAGTCCCACTCACCCATCACCCCCTGTGCTCACTGCCCCGCGTCCTAACTCACACCCAGTCCCACTCACCCATCACCCCCCGTGCTCACTGCCCCGTGTCCTAACTCACACCCAGTCCCACTCACCCATCACCCCCTGTGCTCACTGCCCCGTGTCCTAACTCACACTCAGTCCCACTCACCCATCACCCCCTGTGCTCACTGCCCCGTGTCCTAACTCACACCCAGTCCCACTCACCCATCATACCCTGTGCTCTGTGTCCTAACTCACACCCAGTCCCACTCACCCATCACCCCCTGTGCTCACGGACCCCGTGTCCTAAATCACACCCAGTCCAACTCACCCATCACCCCCTGTGCTCACTGCCCCGTGTCCTAACTCACACCCAGTCCCACTCACACATCACCCACTGTGCTCACTGCCCCGTGTCCTAACTCACACCCAGTCCCACTCACCCATCACCCCCTGTGCTCACTGACCCCGTGTCCTAACTCACACCCAGTCCCACTCACCCATCACCCGCCGTGCTCACTGTCCCGTGTCCTAACTCGCACCGAGTCCCACTCACCCATCACCCACGGTGCTCACTGCCCCGTGTCCTAACTCACACCCAGTCCCACTCACCCATCACCCCCCGTGCTCACTGCCCCGTGTCCTAACTCACACCCAGTCCCACTCACCCATCACCCCCTGTGCTCACTGCCCCGTGTCCTAACTCACACCCAGTCCCACTCACCCATCATACCCTGTGCTCTGTGTCCTAACTCACACCCAGTCCCACTCACCCATCACCCCCTGTGCTCACGGACCCCGTGTCCTAAATCACACCCAGTCCAACTCACCCATCACCCCCTGTGCTCACTGCCCCGTGTCCTAACTCACACCCAGTCCCACTCACCCATCACCCACTGTGCTCACTGCCCCGTGTCCTAACTCACACCCAGTCCCACTCACCCATCACCCCCTGTGCTCACTGACCCCGTGTCCTAACTCACACCCAGTCCCACTCACCCATCACCCGCCGTGCTCACTGCCCCGTGTCCTAACTCGCACCGAGTCCCACTCACCCATCACCCCCGGTGCTCACTGCCCCGTGTCCGAACTCGCACCGAGTCCCACTCATCCATCACCCCCTGTGCTCACTGCCCCGTGTCCTAACTCACACCCAGTCCCACTCACCCAACCCCCCGCTGTGCTCACTGACCCCGTGTCCTAACTCACACCCAGTCCCACTCACCCATCACCCCCTGTGCTCACTGACCCCGTGTCCTAACTCACACCCAGTCCCACTCACCCAAACCCCCGCTGTGCTCACTGCCCCGTGTCCTAACTCACACCCAGACCCACTCACCCATCACCCCCTGTGCTCATTGACCCCGTGTCCTAACTCGCACGCAGTCCCACTCACCCATCACCCCCTATGCTCACTGGCCCCGTGTCCTAACTCACACCCAGTCCCACTCATCCATCACTCCCTGTGCCCCGTGTCCTAACTCACACCCAGTCCCACTCACCCATCACCCGTTGTGCTCACTGCCCCGTGTCCGAACTCACACCCAGTCCCACTCACCCATCACCCCCTGTGCTCACTGACCCCGTGTCCTAACTCACACCCAGTCCCACTCACCCATCACCCGTTGTGCTCACTGCCCCGTGTCCGAACTCACACCCAGTCCCACTCACCCATCACCCCCTGTGCTCACTGACCCCGTGTCCTAACACACACCCAGTCCCACTCACCCATCACCCCCTGTGCTCACTGACCCCGTGTCCTAACTCACACCAACAGTCCCACTCACCCATCACCCCCTGTGCTCACTGACCCGTGTCCTAACTCACACCCAGTCCCACTCACTCATCACCCGCTGTGCTCACTGCACCGTGTCCTAACTCACACCGAGTCCCACTCACCCATCACCCCCTGTGCTCACTGCCCCGCGTCCTAACTCACACCCAGTCCCACTCACCCATCACCCCCCGTGCTCACTGCCCCGTGTCCTAACTCACACCCAGTCCCACTCACCCATCACCCCCTGTGCTCACTGCCCCGTGTCCTAACTCACACTCAGTCCCACTCACCCATCACCCCCTGTGCTCACTGCCCCGTGTCCTAACTCACACCCAGTCCCACTCACCCATCATACCCTGTGCTCTGTGTCCTAACTCACACCCAGTCCCACTCACCCATCACCCCCTGTGCTCACGGACCCCGTGTCCTAAATCACACCCAGTCCAACTCACCCATCACCCCCTGTGCTCACTGCCCCGTGTCCTAACTCACACCCAGTCCCACTCACACATCACCCACTGTGCTCACTGCCCCGTGTCCTAACTCACACCCAGTCCCACTCACCCATCACCCCCTGTGCTCACTGACCCCGTGTCCTAACTCACACCCAGTCCCACTCACCCATCACCCGCCGTGCTCACTGTCCCGTGTCCTAACTCGCACCGAGTCCCACTCACCCATCACCCACGGTGCTCACTGCCCCGTGTCCGAACTCGCACCGAGTCCCACTCATCCATCACCCCCTGTGCTCACTGCCCCGTGTCCTAACTCACACCCAGTCCCACTCACCCATCACCCGCTGTGCTCACTGCCCCGTGTCCTAACTCACACCCAGTCCCACTCACCCATCACCCCCTGTGCCCCGTGTCCTAACTCACACCCAGTCCCACTCACCCATCACCCCCTGTGTCCCGTGTCCTAACTCACACCCAGTCCCACTCACCCATAACCCCCTGTGTCCCGTGTCCTAACTCACACCCAGTCGCACTCACCCATCACCCGCTGTGCTCACTGACCCCGTGTCCTAACTCACACCCAGTCCCACTCACCCATCACCCGCTGTGCTCACTGTCCCCGTGTCCTAACTCACACCCAGTCCCACTCACCCATCACCCGCTGTGCCCCGTGTACAAACTCACACCCAGTCCCACTCACCCATCACCCCCTGTGCTCACTTTCCCCGTGTCCTAACTCACACCCAGTCCCACTCACCCATCACCCGCTGTGCTCACTGTCCCCGTGTCCGAACTCACACCCAGTCCCACTCACCCATCACCCTCTGTGCTCACTTTCTGCGTGTCCTAACTCACACCCAGTCCCACTCACCCATCACCCCCTGTGCCCCGTGTCCTAACTCACACTCAGTCCCACTCACCCATCACCCCCTGTGCTCACTGACCACGTGTCCTAACTCACACCCAGTCCCACTCACCCATCACCCCCTGTGCCCCGTGTCCTAACTCACACCCAGTCCCACTCACCCATCACCCCGTGTGCTCACTGACCCCGTGTCCTAACTCACACCCAGTGCCACTCACCCATCACCCGCTGTGCTCACTGCCCCCGTGTCCGAACTCACACCCAGTCCCACTCACCCATCACCCCCTGTGCTCACTCACCACGTGTCCTAACTCACACCCAGTCCCACTCACCCATCACCCCCTGTGCCCCGTGTCCTAACTCACACCCAGTCCCACTCACCCATCACCGCCTGTGCCCCGTATCCTAACTCACACCCAGTCCCACTCACCCATCACCCGCTGTGCTCACTGCCCCGTGTCCTAACTCACACCCAGTCCCACTCACCCATCACCCCCTGTGCCCCGTGTCCTAACTCACACCCAGTCCCACTCACCCATCACCCGCTGTGCCCCGTGTCCTAACTCACACCCAGTCCCACACACCCATCACCCCCTGTGTCCCGTGTCCGAACTCACACCCAGTCCCACTCACCCATCACCCCCTGTGTCCCGTATCCTAACTCACACCCAGTCCCACTCACCCATCACCCCCTGTGCCCCGTGTCCTAACTCACACCCAGTCCCACTCACCCATCACCAGCTGTGCTCACTGACCCCGTGTCCTAACTCACACCCAGTCCCACTCACCCATCACCCGCTGTGCTCACTGTCCCCGTGTCCTAACTCACACCCAGTCCCACTCACCCATCACCCGCTGTGCCCCGTGTCCAAACTCACACCCAGTCCCACTCACCCATCACCCCCTGTGCTCACTTTCCCCGTGTCCTAAATCACACCCAGTCCCAGTCACCCATCACCCGCTGTGCTCACTGTCCCCGTGTCCTAACTCACACCCAGTCCCACTCACCCATCACCCCCTGTGCCCCGTGTCCTAACTCACACCCAGTCACACTCACCCATCACCCCGTGTGCTCACTGACCCCGTGTCCTAACTCACACCCAGTCCCACTCACCCATCACCCGCTGTGCTCACTGCCCCCGTGTCCTAACTCACACCCAGGCCCTCTCACCCATCACCCTCTGTGCTCACTTCCCCCGTGTCCTAACTCACACCCAGTCCCACTCACCCATCACGCCCTGTGCTCACTGCCCCGTGTCCTAACTCACACCCAGTCCCACTCAGCCGTCACCCCCTGTGCTCACTGACCCCGTGTCCTAACACGCACCCAGTCCCACTCACCCATCACCCCCTGTGCTCACTGCCCCGTGTCCTAACTCACACCCAGTCCCACTCACCCATCACCCCCTGTGCTCCGTGTCCTAACTCACACCCAGTCCCACTCACCCATCACCCCCTGTGCCCCGTGTCCTAACTCACACCCAGTCCCACTCACCCATCACCCCCTGTGCCACGTGTCCTAACTCACACCCAGTCCCACTCACCCATCACCCCCTGTGCCCCGTGTCCTAACTCACACCCAGTCCCACTCACCCATCACCCGCTGTGCTCACTGACCCCGTGTCCAAACTCACACCCAGTCCCACTCACCCATCATCCCCTGTGTCCCGTGTCCTAACTCACACCCAGTCCCACTCACCCATCACCCCCTGTGTCCCGTGTCCTAACTCACACCCAGTCACACTCACCCATCACACCCTGTGCCCCGTGTCCTAACTCACACCCAGTCCCACTCACCCATCACCCCCTGTGCTCACTGACCACGTGTCCTAACTCACACCCAGTCCCACTCACCCATCACCCCCTGTGTCCCGTGTCCTAACTCACACCCAGTCCCACTCACCCATCACACCCTGTGCCCCGTGTCCTAACTCACACCCAGTCCCACTCACCCATCACCCCCTGTGTCCCGTGTCCTAACTCACACCCAGTCCCACTCACTCATCACCCCCTGTGCCCCGTGTCCTAACTCACACCCAGTCCCACTCACCCATCACCCGCTGTGCTCACTGCCCCCGTGTCCTAACTCACACCCAGGCCCACTCACCCATCACCCCCTGTGCTCACTTCCCCCGTGTCCTAACTCACACCCAGTCCCACTCACCCATCACGCCCTGTGCTCACTGCCCCGTGTCCTAACTCACACCCAGTCCCACTCAGCCGTCACCCCCTGTGCTCACTGACCCCGTGTCCTAACACGCACCCAGTCCCACTCACCCATCACCCCCTGTGCTCACTGCCCCGTGTCCTAACTCACACCCAGTCCCACTCACCCATCACCCCCTGTGCTCCGTGTCCTAACTCACACCCACTCCCACTCACCCATCACCCCCTGTGCCCCGTGTCCTAACTCACACCCAGTCCCACTCACCCATCACCCCCTGTGCTCCGTTTCCTAACTCACACCCAGTCCCACTCAACCATCACCCCCTGTGCCCCGTGTCCTAACTCACACCCAGTCCCACTCACCAATCACCCCCTGTGCCACGTGTCCTAACTCACACCCAGTCCCACTCACCCATCACCCCCTGTGCCCCGTGTCCTAACTCACACCCAGTCCCACTCACACATCACCCCCTGTGCTCACTGTCCCCGTGTCCTAACTCACACCCATTCCCTCTCACCCATCACCACCTGTGCTCACTGCCCCGTGTCCTAACTCACACCCAGTCCCACTCACCCATCACCCCCTGTCCTCACTGACGCGTGTCCTAACTCACACCCAGTCCCACTCACCCATCACCCCCTGTGCTCACTGCCCCGTGTCCTAACTCACACCGAGTCCCACTCACCCATCACCCCCTGTGCCCCGTGTCCTAACTCACACAGAGTCCCACTCACCCATCACCCCCTGTGCTCACTGACCCCGTGTCCTAACTCACAACCAGTCCCACTCACCCATCACCCAAGGTGCTCACTGCGCCGTGTCCTAACTCACACCCAGTCCCACTCACCCATCACCCCCTGTGCTCATTGCCCCGTGTCCTAACTCACACCCAGTCCCACTCACCCATCACCCCCTGTGTCCCGTGTCCTAACTCACACCCAGTCCCAATCACCCATCACCCCCTGTGCCCCGTGTCCTAACTCACACCGAGTCCCACTCACCCGTCACCCCCTGTGCCCCGTGTCCTAACTCACACCGAGTCCCACTCACCCATCACCCCCTGTGCCCCGTGTCCTAACTCACACCCAGTCCCACTCACCCATCACCCCCTGTGTTCACTGCCCCGTGTCCTAACTCACACCAGTCCCACTCACCCATCACCCGCTGTGCTCACTGACCCCGTGTCCTAACTCACACCCAGTCCCACTCACCCATCACCCCCTGTGTCCCGTGTCCTAACTCACACCCAGTCCCACTCACCCATCACCCCCTGTGCACCGTGTCCTAACTCACACCCAGTCCCACTCACCCATCACCCCCTGTGTTCACTGCCCCGTGTCCTAACTCACACCCAGTCCCACTCACCCATCACCCGCTGTGCTCACTGTCCCCGTGTCCTAACTCACACCCAGTCCCACTCACCCATCACCCCCTGTGCTCACTGACCCCGTGTCCTAACTCACACACAGTCCCACTCACACATCACCCCCTGTGCCCCGTGTCCTAATTCAGACCCAGTCCCACTCACCCATCACCCCCTGTGCTCAATGACCCCGTGTCCTAACTCACACCCAGTCCCACTCACCCATCACCCGCTGTGCTCAATGACCCCGTGTCCTAACTCACACCCAGTCCCACTCACCCATCACCCGCTGTGCTCACTGACCCCGTGTCCTAACTCACACCCAGTCCCACTCACCCATCAGCCCCTGTGTCCCGTGTCCTAACTCACACCCAGTCCCACTCACCCATCACCCGCTGTGCTCACTGACCCCGTGTCCTAACTCACACCCAGTTCCACTACCCATCACCCGCTGTGCTCACTGTCCCCGTGTCCTAACTCACACCCAGTCCAACTCACGCATCACCCGCTGTGGCCCGTGTCCAAACTCACACCCAGTCCCACTCACCCATCACCCCCTGTGCTCACTTTCCCCGTGTCCTAACTCACACCCAGTCCCACTCATCCATCACCCGCTGTGCTCACTGTCCCCGTGTCCTAACTCACACCCAGTCCCACTCACCCATCACCCCCTGTGCTCACTGACCCCATGTCCTAACTCACACCCAGTCCCACTCACCCATCACCTCCTGTGCTCACTGACCCCGTGTCCTAACTCACACCGATTTCCACTCACCCATCACCCCCTGTGCTCACTGACCCCGTGTCCTAACTCACACCCAGTCCCACTCACCCATCACCCGTTGTGCTCACTGCCCCGTGTCCGAACTCACACCCAGTCCCACTCACCCATCACCCCCTGTGCTCACTGACCCCGTGTCCTAACTCACACCCAGTCCCACTCACCCATCACCCGTTGTGCTCACTGCCCCGTGTCCGAACTCACACCCAGTCCCACTCACCCATCACCCCCTGTGCTCACTGACCCCGTGTCCTAACACACACCCAGTCCCACTCACCCATCACCCCCTGTGCTCACTGACCCCGTGTCCTAACTCACACCAACAGTCCCACTCACCCATCACCCCCTGTGCTCACTGACCCGTGTCCTAACTCACACCCAGTCCCACTCACTCATCACCCGCTGTGCTCACTGCACCGTGTCCTAACTCACACCGAGTCCCACTCACCCATCACCCCCTGTGCTCACTGCCCCGCGTCCGAACTCACACCCAGTCCCACTCACCCATCACCCCCCGTGCTCACTGCCCCGTGTCCTAACTCACACCCAGTCCCACTCACCCATCACCCCCTGTGCTCACTGCCCCGTGTCCTAACTCACACCCAGTCCCACTCACCCATCATACCCTGTGCTCTGTGTCCTAACTCACACCCAGTCCCACTCACCCATCACCCCCTGTGCTCACGGACCCCGTGTCCTAAATCACACCCAGTCCAACTCACCCATCACCCCCTGTGCTCACTGCCCCGTGTCCTAACTCACACCCAGTCCCACTCACCCATCACCCACTGTGCTCACTGCCCCGTGTCCTAACTCACACCCAGTCCCACTCACCCATCACCCCCTGTGCTCACTGACCCCGTGTCCTAACTCACACCCAGTCCCACTCACCCATCACCCGCCGTGCTCACTGCCCCGTGTCCTAACTCGCACCGAGTCCCACTCACCCATCACCCCCGGTGCTCACTGCCCCGTGTCCGAACTCGCACCGAGTCCCACTCATCCATCACCCCCTGTGCTCACTGCCCCGTGTCCTAACTCACACCCAGTCCCACTCACCCAACCCCCCGCTGTGCTCACTGACCCCGTGTCCTAACTCACACCCAGTCCCACTCACCCATCACCCCCTGTGCTCACTGACCCCGTGTCCTAACTCACACCCAGTCCCACTCACCCAAACCCCCGCTGTGCTCACTGCCCCGTGTCCTAACTCACACCCAGACCCACTCACCCATCACCCCCTGTGCTCATTGACCCCGTGTCCTAACTCGCACGCAGTCCCACTCACCCATCACCCCCTATGCTCACTGGCCCCGTGTCCTAACTCACACCCAGTCCCACTCATCCATCACTCCCTGTGCCCCGTGTCCTAACTCACACCCAGTCCCACTCACCCATCACCCGTTGTGCTCACTGCCCCGTGTCCGAACTCACACCCAGTCCCACTCACCCATCACCCCCTGTGCTCACTGACCCCGTGTCCTAACTCACACCCAGTCCCACTCACCCATCACCCGTTGTGCTCACTGCCCCGTGTCCGAACTCACACCCAGTCCCACTCACCCATCACCCCCTGTGCTCACTGACCCCGTGTCCTAACACACACCCAGTCCCACTCACCCATCACCCCCTGTGCTCACTGACCCCGTGTCCTAACTCACACCAACAGTCCCACTCACCCATCACCCCCTGTGCTCACTGACCCGTGTCCTAACTCACACCCAGTCCCACTCACTCATCACCCGCTGTGCTCACTGCACCGTGTCCTAACTCACACCGAGTCCCACTCACCCATCACCCCCTGTGCTCACTGCCCCGCGTCCTAACTCACACCCAGTCCCACTCACCCATCACCCCCCGTGCTCACTGCCCCGTGTCCTAACTCACACCCAGTCCCACTCACCCATCACCCCCTGTGCTCACTGCCCCGTGTCCTAACTCACACTCAGTCCCACTCACCCATCACCCCCTGTGCTCACTGCCCCGTGTCCTAACTCACACCCAGTCCCACTCACCCATCATACCCTGTGCTCTGTGTCCTAACTCACACCCAGTCCCACTCACCCATCACCCCCTGTGCTCACGGACCCCGTGTCCTAAATCACACCCAGTCCAACTCACCCATCACCCCCTGTGCTCACTGCCCCGTGTCCTAACTCACACCCAGTCCCACTCACACATCACCCACTGTGCTCACTGCCCCGTGTCCTAACTCACACCCAGTCCCACTCACCCATCACCCCCTGTGCTCACTGACCCCGTGTCCTAACTCACACCCAGTCCCACTCACCCATCACCCGCCGTGCTCACTGTCCCGTGTCCTAACTCGCACCGAGTCCCACTCACCCATCACCCACGGTGCTCACTGCCCCGTGTCCGAACTCGCACCGAGTCCCACTCATCCATCACCCCCTGTGCTCACTGCCCCGTGTCCTAACTCACACCCAGTCCCACTCACCCATCACCCGCTGTGCTCACTGCCCCGTGTCCTAACTCACACCCAGTCCCACTCACCCATCACCCCCCGTGCTCACTGCCCCGTGTCCTAACTCACACCCAGTCCCACTCACCCATCACCCCCTGTGCTCACTGCCCCGTGTCCTAACTCACACCCAGTCCCACTCACCCATCATACCCTGTGCTCTGTGTCCTAACTCACACCCAGTCCCACTCACCCATCACCCCCTGTGCTCACGGACCCCGTGTCCTAAATCACACCCAGTCCAACTCACCCATCACCCCCTGTGCTCACTGCCCCGTGTCCTAACTCACACCCAGTCCCACTCACCCATCACCCACTGTGCTCACTGCCCCGTGTCCTAACTCACACCCAGTCCCACTCACCCATCACCCCCTGTGCTCACTGACCCCGTGTCCTAACTCACACCCAGTCCCACTCACCCATCACCCGCCGTGCTCACTGCCCCGTGTCCTAACTCGCACCGAGTCCCACTCACCCATCACCCCCGGTGCTCACTGCCCCGTGTCCGAACTCGCACCGAGTCCCACTCATCCATCACCCCCTGTGCTCACTGCCCCGTGTCCTAACTCACACCCAGTCCCACTCACCCAACCCCCCGCTGTGCTCACTGACCCCGTGTCCTAACTCACACCCAGTCCCACTCACCCATCACCCCCTGTGCTCACTGACCCCGTGTCCTAACTCACACCCAGTCCCACTCACCCAAACCCCCGCTGTGCTCACTGCCCCGTGTCCTAACTCACACCCAGACCCACTCACCCATCACCCCCTGTGCTCATTGACCCCGTGTCCTAACTCGCACGCAGTCCCACTCACCCATCACCCCCTATGCTCACTGGCCCCGTGTCCTAACTCACACCCAGTCCCACTCATCCATCACTCCCTGTGCCCCGTGTCCTAACTCACACCCAGTCCCACTCACCCATCACCCGTTGTGCTCACTGCCCCGTGTCCGAACTCACACCCAGTCCCACTCACCCATCACCCCCTGTGCTCACTGACCCCGTGTCCTAACTCACACCCAGTCCCACTCACCCATCACCCGTTGTGCTCACTGCCCCGTGTCCGAACTCACACCCAGTCCCACTCACCCATCACCCCCTGTGCTCACTGACCCCGTGTCCTAACACACACCCAGTCCCACTCACCCATCACCCCCTGTGCTCACTGACCCCGTGTCCTAACTCACACCAACAGTCCCACTCACCCATCACCCCCTGTGCTCACTGACCCGTGTCCTAACTCACACCCAGTCCCACTCACTCATCACCCGCTGTGCTCACTGCACCGTGTCCTAACTCACACCGAGTCCCACTCACCCATCACCCCCTGTGCTCACTGCCCCGCGTCCTAACTCACACCCAGTCCCACTCACCCATCACCCCCCGTGCTCACTGCCCCGTGTCCTAACTCACACCCAGTCCCACTCACCCATCACCCCCTGTGCTCACTGCCCCGTGTCCTAACTCACACTCAGTCCCACTCACCCATCACCCCCTGTGCTCACTGCCCCGTGTCCTAACTCACACCCAGTCCCACTCACCCATCATACCCTGTGCTCTGTGTCCTAACTCACACCCAGTCCCACTCACCCATCACCCCCTGTGCTCACGGACCCCGTGTCCTAAATCACACCCAGTCCAACTCACCCATCACCCCCTGTGCTCACTGCCCCGTGTCCTAACTCACACCCAGTCCCACTCACACATCACCCACTGTGCTCACTGCCCCGTGTCCTAACTCACACCCAGTCCCACTCACCCATCACCCCCTGTGCTCACTGACCCCGTGTCCTAACTCACACCCAGTCCCACTCACCCATCACCCGCCGTGCTCACTGTCCCGTGTCCTAACTCGCACCGAGTCCCACTCACCCATCACCCACGGTGCTCACTGCCCCGTGTCCGAACTCGCACCGAGTCCCACTCATCCATCACCCCCTGTGCTCACTGCCCCGTGTCCTAACTCACACCCAGTCCCACTCACCCATCACCCGCTGTGCTCACTGCCCCGTGTCCTAACTCACACCCAGTCCCACTCACCCATCACCCCCTGTGCCCCGTGTCCTAACTCACACCCAGTCCCACTCACCCATCACCCCCTGTGTCCCGTGTCCTAACTCACACCCAGTCCCACTCACCCATAACCCCCTGTGTCCCGTGTCCTAACTCACACCCAGTCGCACTCACCCATCACCCGCTGTGCTCACTGACCCCGTGTCCTAACTCACACCCAGTCCCACTCACCCATCACCCGCTGTGCTCACTGTCCCCGTGTCCTAACTCACACCCAGTCCCACTCACCCATCACCCGCTGTGCCCCGTGTACAAACTCACACCCAGTCCCACTCACCCATCACCCCCTGTGCTCACTTTCCCCGTGTCCTAACTCACACCCAGTCCCACTCACCCATCACCCGCTGTGCTCACTGTCCCCGTGTCCGAACTCACACCCAGTCCCACTCACCCATCACCCTCTGTGCTCACTTTCTGCGTGTCCTAACTCACACCCAGTCCCACTCACCCATCACCCCCTGTGCCCCGTGTCCTAACTCACACTCAGTCCCACTCACCCATCACCCCCTGTGCTCACTGACCACGTGTCCTAACTCACACCCAGTCCCACTCACCCATCACCCCCTGTGCCCCGTGTCCTAACTCACACCCAGTCCCACTCACCCATCACCCCGTGTGCTCACTGACCCCGTGTCCTAACTCACACCCAGTGCCACTCACCCATCACCCGCTGTGCTCACTGCCCCCGTGTCCGAACTCACACCCAGTCCCACTCACCCATCACCCCCTGTGCTCACTCACCACGTGTCCTAACTCACACCCAGTCCCACTCACCCATCACCCCCTGTGCCCCGTGTCCTAACTCACACCCAGTCCCACTCACCCATCACCGCCTGTGCCCCGTATCCTAACTCACACCCAGTCCCACTCACCCATCACCCGCTGTGCTCACTGCCCCGTGTCCTAACTCACACCCAGTCCCACTCACCCATCACCCCCTGTGCCCCGTGTCCTAACTCACACCCAGTCCCACTCACCCATCACCCGCTGTGCCCCGTGTCCTAACTCACACCCAGTCCCACACACCCATCACCCCCTGTGTCCCGTGTCCGAACTCACACCCAGTCCCACTCACCCATCACCCCCTGTGTCCCGTATCCTAACTCACACCCAGTCCCACTCACCCATCACCCCCTGTGCCCCGTGTCCTAACTCACACCCAGTCCCACTCACCCATCACCAGCTGTGCTCACTGACCCCGTGTCCTAACTCACACCCAGTCCCACTCACCCATCACCCGCTGTGCTCACTGTCCCCGTGTCCTAACTCACACCCAGTCCCACTCACCCATCACCCGCTGTGCCCCGTGTCCAAACTCACACCCAGTCCCACTCACCCATCACCCCCTGTGCTCACTTTCCCCGTGTCCTAAATCACACCCAGTCCCAGTCACCCATCACCCGCTGTGCTCACTGTCCCCGTGTCCTAACTCACACCCAGTCCCACTCACCCATCACCCCCTGTGCCCCGTGTCCTAACTCACACCCAGTCACACTCACCCATCACCCCGTGTGCTCACTGACCCCGTGTCCTAACTCACACCCAGTCCCACTCACCCATCACCCGCTGTGCTCACTGCCCCCGTGTCCTAACTCACACCCAGGCCCTCTCACCCATCACCCTCTGTGCTCACTTCCCCCGTGTCCTAACTCACACCCAGTCCCACTCACCCATCACGCCCTGTGCTCACTGCCCCGTGTCCTAACTCACACCCAGTCCCACTCAGCCGTCACCCCCTGTGCTCACTGACCCCGTGTCCTAACACGCACCCAGTCCCACTCACCCATCACCCCCTGTGCTCACTGCCCCGTGTCCTAACTCACACCCAGTCCCACTCACCCATCACCCCCTGTGCTCCGTGTCCTAACTCACACCCAGTCCCACTCACCCATCACCCCCTGTGCCCCGTGTCCTAACTCACACCCAGTCCCACTCACCCATCACCCCCTGTGCCACGTGTCCTAACTCACACCCAGTCCCACTCACCCATCACCCCCTGTGCCCCGTGTCCTAACTCACACCCAGTCCCACTCACCCATCACCCGCTGTGCTCACTGACCCCGTGTCCAAACTCACACCCAGTCCCACTCACCCATCATCCCCTGTGTCCCGTGTCCTAACTCACACCCAGTCCCACTCACCCATCACCCCCTGTGTCCCGTGTCCTAACTCACACCCAGTCACACTCACCCATCACACCCTGTGCCCCGTGTCCTAACTCACACCCAGTCCCACTCACCCATCACCCCCTGTGCTCACTGACCACGTGTCCTAACTCACACCCAGTCCCACTCACCCATCACCCCCTGTGTCCCGTGTCCTAACTCACACCCAGTCCCACTCACCCATCACACCCTGTGCCCCGTGTCCTAACTCACACCCAGTCCCACTCACCCATCACCCCCTGTGTCCCGTGTCCTAACTCACACCCAGTCCCACTCACTCATCACCCCCTGTGCCCCGTGTCCTAACTCACACCCAGTCCCACTCACCCATCACCCGCTGTGCTCACTGCCCCCGTGTCCTAACTCACACCCAGGCCCACTCACCCATCACCCCCTGTGCTCACTTCCCCCGTGTCCTAACTCACACCCAGTCCCACTCACCCATCACGCCCTGTGCTCACTGCCCCGTGTCCTAACTCACACCCAGTCCCACTCAGCCGTCACCCCCTGTGCTCACTGACCCCGTGTCCTAACACGCACCCAGTCCCACTCACCCATCACCCCCTGTGCTCACTGCCCCGTGTCCTAACTCACACCCAGTCCCACTCACCCATCACCCCCTGTGCTCCGTGTCCTAACTCCCACCCACTCCCACTCACCCATCACCCCCTGTGCCCCGTGTCCTAACTCACACCCAGTCCCACTCACCCATCACCCCCTGTGCTCCGTTTCCTAACTCACACCCAGTCCCACTCAACCATCACCCCCTGTGCCCCGTGTCCTAACTCACACCCAGTCCCACTCACCAATCACCCCCTGTGCCACGTGTCCTAACTCACACCCAGTCCCACTCACCCATCACCCCCTGTGCCCCGTGTCCTAACTCACACCCAGTCCCACTCACACATCACCCCCTGTGCTCACTGTCCCCGTGTCCTAACTCACACCCATTCCCTCTCACCCATCACCACCTGTGCTCACTGCCCCGTGTCCTAACTCACACCCAGTCCCACTCACCCATCACCCCCTGTCCTCACTGACGCGTGTCCTAACTCACACCCAGTCCCACTCACCCATCACCCCCTGTGCTCACTGCCCCGTGTCCTAACTCACACCGAGTCCCACTCACCCATCACCCCCTGTGCCCCGTGTCCTAACTCACACAGAGTCCCACTCACCCATCACCCCCTGTGCTCACTGACCCCGTGTCCTAACTCACAACCAGTCCCACTCACCCATCACCCAAGGTGCTCACTGCGCCGTGTCCTAACTCACACCCAGTCCCACTCACCCATCACCCCCTGTGCTCATTGCCCCGTGTCCTAACTCACACCCAGTCCCACTCACCCATCACCCCCTGTGTCCCGTGTCCTAACTCACACCCAGTCCCAATCACCCATCACCCCCTGTGCCCCGTGTCCTAACTCACACCGAGTCCCACTCACCCGTCACCCCCTGTGCCCCGTGTCCTAACTCACACCGAGTCCCACTCACCCATCACCCCCTGTGCCCCGTGTCCTAACTCACACCCAGTCCCACTCACCCATCACCCCCTGTGTTCACTGCCCCGTGTCCTAACTCACACCAGTCCCACTCACCCATCACCCGCTGTGCTCACTGACCCCGTGTCCTAACTCACACCCAGTCCCACTCACCCATCACCCCCTGTGTCCCGTGTCCTAACTCACACCCAGTCCCACTCACCCATCACCCCCTGTGCACCGTGTCCTAACTCACACCCAGTCCCACTCACCCATCACCCCCTGTGTTCACTGCCCCGTGTCCTAACTCACACCCAGTCCCACTCACCCATCACCCGCTGTGCTCACTGTCCCCGTGTCCTAACTCACACCCAGTCCCACTCACCCATCACCCCCTGTGCTCACTGACCCCGTGTCCTAACTCACACACAGTCCCACTCACACATCACCCCCTGTGCCCCGTGTCCTAATTCACACCCAGTCCCACTCACCCATCACCCCCTGTGCTCAATGACCCCGTGTCCTAACTCACACCCAGTCCCACTCACCCATCACCCGCTGTGCTCAATGACCCCGTGTCCTAACTCACACCCAGTCCCACTCACCCATCACCCGCTGTGCTCACTGACCCCGTGTCCTAACTCACACCCAGTCCCACTCACCCATCAGCCCCTGTGTCCCGTGTCCTAACTCACACCCAGTCCCACTCACCCATCACCCGCTGTGCTCACTGACCCCGTGTCCTAACTCACACCCAGTTCCACTACCCATCACCCGCTGTGCTCACTGTCCCCGTGTCCTAACTCACACCCAGTCCAACTCACGCATCACCCGCTGTGGCCCGTGTCCAAACTCACACCCAGTCCCACTCACCCATCACCCCCTGTGCTCACTTTCCCCGTGTCCTAACTCACACCCAGTCCCACTCATCCATCACCCGCTGTGCTCACTGTCCCCGTGTCCTAACTCACACCCAGTCCCACTCACCCATCACCCCCTGTGCTCACTGACCCCATGTCCTAACTCACACCCAGTCCCACTCACCCATCACCCCCTGTGCCCCGCATCCTAACTCACACCCAGTCACACTCACCCATCACCCGCTGTGCTCACTGCCCCGTGTCCTAACTCACACCCAGTCCCACTCACCCATCACCCCCTGTGCCCCGTGTCCTAACTCACACCCAGTCCCACTCACCCATCACCCCCTGTGCCCCGTGTCCTAACTCACACCCAGTCCCACTCACCCATCACCCCCTGTGTCACGTGTCCTAACTCACACCCAGTCCCACTCACCCATCACCCCCTGTGTCCCGTGTCCTAACTCACACCCAGTCCCACTCACGCATCACCCCCTGTGCCCCGTGTCCTAACTCACACCCAGTCCCACTCACCCATCACCCCTTGTGCTCACTGACCACGTGTCCTAATTCACACCCAGTCCCACTCACCCATCACCCCCTGTGCCCCGTGTCCTAACTCACACGCAGTCCCACTCACCCATCACCCCGTGTGCTCACTGACCCCGTGTCCTAACTCACACCCAGTCCCACTCACCCATCACCCGCTGTGCTCACTGCCCACGTGTCCTAACTCACACCCAGTCCCACTCACCCATCACCCCCTGTGCTCACTGACCCCGTGTCCTAACTCGCACCCAGTCCCACTCACCCATCACCCGCTGTGCTCACTGCCCCGTGTCCTAACTCACACCCAGTCCCACTCACCCATCACCCCCTGTGCTCCGTGTCCTAACTCACACCCAGTCCCACTCACCCATCACCCCCTGTGCCCCGTGTCCTAACTCACACCCAGTCCCACTCACCCATCACCCCCTGTGCTCCGTGTCCCAACGCACACCCAGTCCCACTCAACCATCACCCCCTGTGCCCCGTGTCCTAACTCACACCCAGTCCCACTCACCAATCACCCCCTGTGCCCCGTGTCCTAACTCACACCCAGTCCCACTCACACATCATCCGCTGTGCTCACTGTCCCCGTGTCCTAACTCACACCCATTCCCACTCACCCATCACCACCTCTGCTCACTGCCCCGTGTCCTAACTCACACCCAGTCCCACTCACCCATCACCCCCTGTGCTCACTGACGCGTGTCCTAACTCACACCCAGTCCCACTCACCCATCACCCCCTGTGCTCACTGCCCCGTGTCCTAACTCGCACCGATTCCCACTCACCCATCACCCCCTGTGCCCCGTGTCCTAACTCACACCGAGTACCACTCACCCATCACCCACTGTGCTCACTGACCCCGTGTCCTAACTCACACCCAGTCCCACTCACCCATCACCCAAAGTGCTCACTGCGCCGTGTCCTAACTCACACCCAGTCCCACTCACCCATCACCCCCTGTGCTCACTGCCCCGTGTCCTAACTCACACTCAGTCCCACTCACCCATCACCCCCTGTGCTCTTTGTCCTAACTCACACCCAGTCCCACTCACCCATCAGCCCCTGTGCTCACTGCCCCGTGTCCGAACTCACACCCAGTCCCACTCACCCATCACCCCCTGTGCTCACTGACCCGTGTCCGAACTCACACCCAGTCCCACTCACCCATCACCCCCTGTGCTCACTGACCCCGTGTCCTAACTCACACCCAGTCCCACTCACCCATCAGCCCCTGTGCTCACTGCCCCGTGTCCGAACTCGCACCCAGTCCCACTCACCCATCACCCCCTGTGCTCACTGCCCCGTGTACTAACTCACACCGAGTTCCACTCACCCATCACTCCCTGTGCTCACTGACCCCGTGTCCTAACTCACACCCAGTCCCACTCACCCATCACCCGCTGTGCTCACTGTACCGTGTCCTAACTCACACCCAGTCCCATTCACCCATCACACCCTGTGCTCACTGCCCCGTGTCCGAACTCACACCCAGTCCCACTCACCCATCACCCCCTGTGCTCACTGACCCGTGTCCGAACTCACACCCTGTCCCACTCACCCATCACCCCCTGTGCTCACTGACCCCGTGTCCTAACACACACCCAGTCCCACTCACCCATCACCCCCTGTGCTCACTGACCCCGTGTCCTAACTCACACCAACAGTCCCACTCACCCATCACCCCCTGTGCTCACTGACCCCGTGTCCTAACTCACACCCAGTCTCACTCACCCATCACCCCCTGTGCTCACTGCCCCGTATCCTAACTCACACCCAGTCCCCCTCACCCATCATCCCCTGTGCTCACTGCCCCGTGTCCTAACTCACACCCAGTCCCACTCACCAATAACCCCCTGTGCTCACTGCCCCGTGTCCTAACTCACACCGAGTCCCACTCACTCATCACCCCCTGTGCTCACTGCCCCGTGTCCTAACTCACACCCAGTCCCACTCACCCATCACCCACTGTGCTCACTGCCCCGTGTCCTAACTCACACCGAGTCCCACTCACTCATCACCCGCTGTGCTCACTGCCCCGTGTCCTAACTCACACCCGGTCCCACTCACCCATCACCCCCTGTGCTCACTGACCCCGTGTCCTAACTCACACCCAGTCCCACTCACCCATCACCCCCTGTGCTCACTGACCCCGTGTCCTAACTCACACCGAGTCGCACTCACTAATCACCCGCTGTGCTTACTGCCCCGTGTCCTAACTCACACCCAGTCCCACTCACCCATCACCCCCTGTGCTCACTGCCCCGTGTCCTAACGCACACCCAGTCCCCCTCACCCATCACCCCCTGTGCTCACTGCCCCGTGTCCTAACTCGCACCGAGTCCCACTCACCCATCACCCCCTGTGCTCACTGCCCCGTGTCCTAACTCACACCCAGTCCCACTCACCCATCACCTCCTGTGCTCACTGACCCCGTGTCCTAACTCACACCCAGTCCCACTCACCCATCACCCATTGTGCTCACTGCCCCGTGTCCGAACTCACACCCAGTCCCACTCACCCATCACCCCCTGTGCTCACTGACCCCGTGTCCTTACTCACACCCAGTCCCACTCACCCATCACCCGTTGTGCTCACTGCCCCGTGTCCGAACTCACACCCAGTCCCACTCACCCATCACCCCCTGTGCTCACTGACCCCGTGTCCTAACACACACCCAGTCCCACTCACCCATCACCCCCTGTGCTCACTGACCCCGTGTCCTAACTCACACCAACAGTCCCACTCACCCATCACCCCCTGTGCTCACTGACCCGTGTCCTAACTCACACCCAGTCCCACTCACTCATCACCCGCTGTGCTCACTGCACCGTGTCCTAACTCACACCGAGTCCCACTCACCCATCACCCCCTGTGCTCACTGCCCCGCGTCCTAACTCACACCCAGTCCCACTCACCCATCACCCCCCGTGCTCACTGCCCCGTGTCCTAACTCACACCCAGTCCCACTCACCCATCACCCCCTGTGCTCACTGCCCCGTGTCCTAACTCACACCCAGTCCCACTCACCCATCATACCCTGTGCTCTGTGTCCTAACTCACACCCAGTCCCACTCACCCATCACCCCCTGTGCTCACGGACCCCGTGTCCTAAATCACACCCAGTCCAACTCACCCATCACCCCCTGTGCTCACTGCCCCGTGTCCTAACTCACACCCAGTCCCACTCACCCATCACCCACTGTGCTCACTGCCCCGTGTCCTAACTCACACCCAGTCCCACTCACCCATCACCCCCTGTGCTCACTGACCCCGTGTCCTAACTCACACCCAGTCCCACTCACCCATCACCCGCCGTGCTCACTGCCCCGTGTCCTAACTCGCACCGAGTCCCACTCACCCATCACCCCCGGTGCTCACTGCCCCGTGTCCGAACTCGCACCGAGTCCCACTCATCCATCACCCCCTGTGCTCACTGCCCCGTGTCCTAACTCACACCCAGTCCCACTCACCCAACCCCCCGCTGTGCTCACTGACCCCGTGTCCTAACTCACACCCAGTCCCACTCACCCATCACCCCCTGTGCTCACTGACCCCGTGTCCTAACTCACACCCAGTCCCACTCACCCAAACCCCCGCTGTGCTCACTGCCCCGTGTCCTAACTCACACCCAGACCCACTCACCCATCACCCCCTGTGCTCATTGACCCCGTGTCCTAACTCGCACGCAGTCCCACTCACCCATCACCCCCTATGCTCACTGGCCCCGTGTCCTAACTCACACCCAGTCCCACTCATCCATCACTCCCTGTGCCCCGTGTCCTAACTCACACCCAGTCCCACTCACCCATCACCCGTTGTGCTCACTGCCCCGTGTCCGAACTCACACCCAGTCCCACTCACCCATCACCCCCTGTGCTCACTGACCCCGTGTCCTAACTCACACCCAGTCCCACTCACCCATCACCCGTTGTGCTCACTGCCCCGTGTCCGAACTCACACCCAGTCCCACTCACCCATCACCCCCTGTGCTCACTGACCCCGTGTCCTAACACACACCCAGTCCCACTCACCCATCACCCCCTGTGCTCACTGACCCCGTGTCCTAACTCACACCAACAGTCCCACTCACCCATCACCCCCTGTGCTCACTGACCCGTGTCCTAACTCACACCCAGTCCCACTCACTCATCACCCGCTGTGCTCACTGCACCGTGTCCTAACTCACACCGAGTCCCACTCACCCATCACCCCCTGTGCTCACTGCCCCGCGTCCTAACTCACACCCAGTCCCACTCACCCATCACCCCCCGTGCTCACTGCCCCGTGTCCTAACTCACACCCAGTCCCACTCACCCATCACCCCCTGTGCTCACTGCCCCGTGTCCTAACTCACACTCAGTCCCACTCACCCATCACCCCCTGTCCTCACTGCCCCGTGTCCTAACTCACACCCAGTCCCACTCACCCATCATACCCTGTGCTCTGTGTCCTAACTCACACCCAGTCCCACTCACCCATCACCCCCTGTGCTCACGGACCCCGTGTCCTAAATCACACCCAGTCCAACTCACCCATCACCCCCTGTGCTCACTGCCCCGTGTCCTAACTCACACCCAGTCCCACTCACCCATCACCCACTGTGCTCACTGCCCCGTGTCCTAACTCACACCCAGTCCCACTCACCCATCACCCCCTGTGCTCACTGCCCCGTGTCCTAACTCACACCCAGTCCCACTCACCCATCACCCGCCGTGCTCACTGCCCCGTGTCCTAACTCGCACCGAGTCCCACTCACCCATCACCCCCGGTGCTCACTGCCCCGTGTCCGAACTCGCACCGAGTCCCACTCATCCATCACCCCCTGTGCTCACTGCCCCGTGTCCTAACTCACACCCAGTCCCACTCACCCAACCCCCCGCTGTGCTCACTGACCCCGTGTCCTAACTCACACCCAGTCCCACTCACCCATCACCCCCTGTGCTCAGTGACCCCGTGTCCTAACTCACACCCAGTCCCACTCACCCAAACCCCCGCTGTGCTCACTGCCCCGTGTCCTAACTCACACCCAGACCCACTCACCCATCACCCCCTGTGCTCATTGACCCCGTGTCCTAACTCGCACGCAGTCCCACTCACCCATCACCCCCTATGCTCACTGGCCCCGTGTCCTAACTCACACCCAGTCCCACTCATCCATCACTCCCTATGCCCCGTATCCTAACTCATACCAAGTCCCACTCACCCATCACCCGCCGTGCTACTGACCGACATTGGCTCCCGGTTAAGCAACATCTCATCCTCGTTTAAAAATCCCTCCATGACCCTCACACACTCCCTATCTCTGTAAACTCCTCCAGCCCCTCCAACCCTCCCTATCTCTGTCACCTCCTCCAGCCCCTCCACCACTCCCTGTCTCTGTAACCTCCTCCAGCCCCTCCACCCCTCCCTATCTCTTGGACCTCCTCCAGCCCCTGCACCCCTCCCTATATCTGTAACCGCCTCCAGCCACTACACTCCACCCTATCTCTGTAACCTCCTCCAGCCACTACACTCCTCCCTATCTCTGTAAACTTATCCAGCTTCTACATCCCTCCCTATCTCTGTAACCTCCTCCAGCCGCTGCACCACTCCCTATCTCTGTAACCTCCTCTAGCCCCACACCCCTCCCTATCTCTGTAACCTCCTCCAGCCCCTACACTCCTCCCTATCTCTGCAACCTCCTCCAGCCCCTCCACCCCTCCCTATCTCTGTAACCTCCTCCAGCCCCTACACCCCTCCCTATCTCTGCAACCTCCTCCAGCCCCTCCACCACTCCCTATCTCTGTAACCTCCTCTAGCCCCACACCCCTCCCTATCTCTGTAACCTCCTCTAGCCCCACACCCCTCCCTATCTCTGTAACCTCCTCCAGCCCCTACACCCCTCCCTATCTCTGCAACCTCCTCCAGCCCCTCCACCCCTCCCTATCTCTTTAATCTCCAGTTCCTACACCCTCCCTATCTCTGTAACGTCCTCCAGGCCCTACACCATCCCTATCTCTGTAACCTCCTCCAGCCCCTACACCCCTCCCTATCTCTGTAACCTCCTCCAGCCCCTATACCCCTCCCTATCTCTGCAACCTCCTCCAGCCCCTCCACCCCTCCCTATCTCTGTAATCTCCAGTTCCTACACCCTCCCTATCTCTGTAACCTCCTCCAGGCCCTACACCCTCCCTATCTCTGCAACCTCCTCCAGCCCCTCCACCCCTCCCTATCTCTGTAATCTCCAGTTCCTACACCCTCCCTATCTCTGTAACCTCCTCCAGCCCCACACCCCTCCCTATCTCTGTAACCTCCTCCAGCCCCTACACCCCTCCCTATCTCTGTAACCCCCTCCAGCCCCTACACTCCTCCCTATCTCTGTAACCTCCTCCAGCCCCTACACCCCTTCCTATCTCTGTAACCTCCTCCAGCCACTACACCCCTCCCTATCGATGTAACCTCCTCCAGCCCCTACACCCCTCCCTATCTCTGTAACCTCCTCCAGCCTCTACACCCCTCCCTATCTCTGTAACCTCCTGCAGCCCCTACACGCCTCCCTATCTCTGATAACCTCCTCTAGCCCTACACCCCTTCCTATCTCTGTAACCTCCTCCAGCCCCTACACCCCTCCCTATCTCTGTAACCTCCTCCAGCCCCTACACCCCTCCCTATGCCTGTAACCCCCTCCAGCCCCTGCACCACTCCCTATCTCTGATAACCTCCTCTCGCCCCACACCCTTCCCTATCTCTGTAACCTCCTCCAGCCCCTACACCTCTCCCTATCTCTGTAACCTCCTCCAGCCCCGACACCCTCCCTATCTCTGTAACCTCCTCCAGCCCCTACAACCCCTCCCTATCTCTGCAACATCCTCCAGCCCCTGCACCCCTCCCTATCTCTGTAACCTCCTCCAGCCCCTACACCCCTCCCTATCTCTGTAACCTCCTCCAGCCCCTACAACCCCTCCCTATCTCTGCAACATCCTCCAGCACCTGCACCCCTCCCTATCTCTGTAACCTCCTCCAGCCCCTGCACCCCTCCCTATCTCTGTAACCTCCTCCAGCCCCTACACCCCTCCCTATCTCTGTAACCTCCTCCAGCCCCTACACCCCATCCCTATCTCTGCAACCTCCTCTAGCCCCACTCCACTCCCTATCTCTGTAACCTCCTCCAGCCCCTCCACCCCTCCTTATCTCCGTAACCCTCTCCAGCCCCTACACCCCTCGCTATCTAAGTAACCTCCTCCAGCCCCTACACCCCTCCCTATCTCTATCACCTCCTCCAGCCCCTCCACCCCTCCCTATCTCTGTAACCTCCTCCAGATTCTACAGCCCTCCCTATATCTGTAACCTCCCCCAGCCCCTACACCCCTCCCTTTCTCTGTAACCTCCTCCAGCCCCTACACCCCTCCCTATCCCTGTATCCCCCTCCGTCCCTGATACCCCTCCCTGTCTCTGGTACCTCCTCCAGCCCTACACAGCTCCCTATCTCTGTACCTCCTCCAGCCCCTACACCCCTCCCTATCTCTTAAACCCCTTGCAGCCCCTACACACCTCCATATCTCTGATAACCTCCTCCAGCCCCTACACCCCTCCCTATCGCTGTAACCTCCTCCAGCCCCTATATCCCTCCCTATCTCTGTAACCCCCTCCAGCCCCTACACCCCTTCCTATCTCTGTAACCTCCTCCAGCCCTACTCCCTTCCCTATCTCTGTAACCTCCTCCAGCCCCTGTATCCCTCACTACCTTTGTAACCTCTTCCAGCATCTACACCACTCCCTATCTCTGTAACCTCCTCCAGCCCCTACACCCCTCCCTATCTCTGTAACCCCCTCCAGCCCCTACAACCCTCGCTATGTCTGTAACCTCCTCCAGCCCCTACAGCCCTCCCTATGTCTGTAACCTCCTCCAGCCCCTACATCCTCCTTATTTCTGTAACCTCCTCCAGCCCCTCCACCCCTCCCTATATCTGTAACCTCCTCCAGCCACTACACCCCTCCCTATGTCTGTAACCTCCTCCAGCCCCTACATCCTCCTTATTTCTGTAACCTCCTCCAGCCCCTCCACCCCTCCCTATATCTGTAAACTCCTCCAGCCACTACACCCCTCCCTATCTCTGTAACCTCCTCCGGCCCCTACACCCCTCCCGATCTCTGTAACCTCCTCCAGCCCCTACAACCCTCCCAATGTTTGTAACCTCCTCCAGTCCCTGCAGTCCTCCCTATATCTGTAACCTCCTCCAGCCCCTACACCCCTCCCTATCTCTGTAACCTCCTCCAGCCCCTCCATCCCTCCCTAACTCTGTAAGCTCCTCTTGCTGCTATACGCCTCGCTACCTTTGTAACCTTCTCCAGCCCTTACAGCCCTCCCTATCTCTGTAACCTACTCCAGCCCCTACACACCTCCCTATCTCTGTAACTCCTCCAGCCCCTACACCCCTCCCTATCTCTGTAACCCCCTCCAGCGCCTACACCGCTCCCTATCTCTGTCACCCCCTCTAGCCCCTACACCCCTCCCTATCTCTGTAACCACCTCCAGCCCAACAACCCCCCGAGATGTCTGCACTCCTCAAATTCTGCCCTCCTGACCATCCCTAATTATAATCGCTCCACCATCGGTGGCCGTGCCTTCCATTGCCTGGGCCCCAAGCTCTGGAACTCCCTCTCTAAACCTCTCCACCTCTCGACCTCTCTCTCCTCCTTCAAGACGCTGCTTAGAAATGACCTCATTGACCAAGGTTCCTGCCCCAATGTCTCATTATGTGTCTCGGTGTAAAACCTTGTTTGATAATTGCTCCTGTGAAGCAGCTTCGGACGTTTCACTCGGGTAAAGGCACCATATAAATGCAATTGTTGTTGTTGCTGTTGTTAACCTATGTCAATCCTTTGGGATGTCTGGTGGCCTTAAACCCAGAGACATTTACCGCAGTACTGAGGGAGCGCCGCACTGTCGGAGGGGCAGTACTGAGGGAGCGCCACAGTGTCAGAGGGGCAGTAATGAGGGAGTGCCCCACTGTCGGAGGGGCAGTACTGAGGGAGCGCTGCACTGTCAAAGGGGCAGTATTGAGGGCGCTTGGGATCAGCTCCACTTCCGCGCCCGCTCCCCATAAGCCTTCACTCCCTTATCCCTCAAAATCTGTCTATCTCCTCCTTATATATGTTCAATGACCCAGCCTCCACAGCTCTCTGGGGCAGAGAATTCCACAGATTCACAACCCTCTGCATCTCTCTCTCTCACTCTCTCACTCTCTGTCTCTCTCTCACTCACTCTCCCCCTCTATTGTTCCCCAGTTTTCCAGATCCCCCTAACTCCCCGTCTCTCTGACACAAACTGTGATATTTGTCGGAGAATTGAGAGATCCCCAAGTCCGCGCTCCCAGCCTGCCCCAGGGATACTGATTCCCGATGGGAAGGTCAGACAGGATGCGGGACTGTCCGAGGGTGATACACCTGTACTCACCGGAGAGGCTGAGGGCGACGATACACACCGTGCTACCCAACATCACTGCATCCAACAACACCGAGTCCCCACAGAAATTTTCGGTAAAACCATCTCTGAAACATCAAAAACAACATACATATGGACAGAGGGCCACTGGAATTAAAGAATTTTAGAACATGGGATTCATAGAATCTTAAAATAATTCTAAGTATCTTACATTAATTTATACAATCTTACAATCATTCATAGAATCTTAGATTCATTCCGAGTATCGTTGAATCAGTCATGGAGCCTGACATTCATTCAGAGAGTCATGAGTCATGCGATGTACAAAGTGGATCAGGTAGATGGGCTGAGGGCAGAGTTAGACACATGGAAGTGTGATATATTAGCCATTACTGAAACACGGCTTAAAGAGGGGCAGGATTGACAGCTCAACGTTCCTGGTTACCGGATTTTCAGATAGAGAGGGGTTTATAAAAGGAGGGAGGTGGTAGTATTGTTTAAATTAATAGTTACAGATGTGAGGAGGAACAATATATTGGAAGGATCAACAAATGAGGCTGTATGGGTTCAACTAACGAACAGAAAAGGGGCGATCACACTGTTGGGAGTGTACGATAAACCCTCAAACAGTCCGAGGGAGAAACAAGAGCAAATATGTGGGCACATTTCTGACAAGAGCGAAAACAATAGGGCAGTAACCGTGGGGGATTTAAACTACCCGAATATTAACTGGGATGCTGCCAGTGTAAAGGCTACAGAGGGCACAGAATTCCTCAATTGCATTCAGGAGAACTCTTTTTTTAGCCAGTACGTAGCAAGCCCAACAAGAGGAGGGGAGGGGGCGGTCTGGATTTAATTTTAGGGAATGAAGCTGGGCAGGTGGAAGGGGTATCAGTGGGGGAGCATTTAGGTAGTAGTGATCATAATTCAGTTAGTTTTAGCATAGTTATGGATAAGGTCACAGACAAATCATGAGTAAAGTTTCGAAATTGAGGGAAGGCATATTTTACTAAGCCGAGAAGTGATTTAGCAAAGGTGGATTAGAAACAGTTACTTGAAGGTAACTCAGTGTCAGAGCAGTAGGGGACATTCGAGAGGGAGGTGCATGGGGTTCAGGGTAAACATGTTCCCACAAAGAAAAAAGATCGGCAGAGTATAGCAAGTGTAGGGCTGAAAGTAAAAAGAAAATGAGGAAAGCCAAGAGAGCACATGAAAGAATACTAGCTAGTAGAATTAAAGAAACCCCAAAGATGTTTTACAATTACATAAAGAGCAAGAAGATAATGCAGGAAAGAGTGGGGCATATTTGGGACCAAAATGGTAATGTGTGTGTGGAGGCAGAGGATGTGGGTACGGTACTAAATGAATACGTTGCAACTGTCTTCACAGAAGAGGGGGACGATGCTGACATTGAAGTTAAGGAGGAAGAGAGTGAAATATTTGATGGGGGAAACTTAGTAAGAGAGGAAGTATTAAGGGGTTTAGCAACCCCTTTGAAAGTCGATAATTCGCCAGGACCGGATGGAATATACCCGACGGTATTAAAAGAAGCAAGGGGGAAATTGCAGGTGCTCTGACTATCATTTTCCAATCCTCCCTGGCGACAGGAGTGCGTGCCAGAGATTTGGAGGCCTGCTAACGTTGTAACTTTGTTTAAAAAGGGAGGCAGGGATAGACCGAGTAATTACAAGGCCAGTTAGTCTAACCTCAGTGGTGGGCAAATTATTGGAATAAATTCTGAGGGACAGTGTAGTGGAGTATTTAAGATAAACACTCAACACTAGGTCTGGGTTCGAAGATTCATGTAGCCTTTATTTTGCACCGGTGGGGAGACCACCTGCCTACTTGTCTATAGCCATGCTTCTCCAATGATACAAAGTTCCACGCAACCTTTTATACACTTGATGCATGTCAGCCTCGTGCACGGCCACTGCCCCCGTGCCCCCCCTGCCCCCCCCATGCCATTTAATTGGTCCAAAGCCTGCGTGCACAATTGCTGCTTGACCAATTCCCTTTCGTGTCACACCATCATTGGCCTATGTCTCACATCAGATAGAGTTTCTCCGACGTGTCAAGTTTGACCCCTTGCCCTGTTCAGCTGCCCCTCTGGGCTTCCTGTGGTTCAACACTTTGGCTATTTGTCCTTGGGTTACACAGCTTGTGACGTTCACCATTACAGAAGCCTATTTTAGCTCCGAGATCCATTCTTTAATCCTTTAATTGTAGCAGAGTTCAGAAGCCCCACTTCAGACAGTATAAACCATCATTTGGAAAGGCACGGATTAATCAAAGTCATTCAGCATGGATTTGTTAAGGGAAGGTCGTGTTGACTAACTCGATTGCAATCTTTTGAGCAGGTAACCAGGAAGGTCAATGAGGGCAGCGCTTTTGATGGAGTTATATGGATTTTAGCAAGGCTTTTGACAAGGTTCCACATGGCAGGCTTTTGACAAGGTTCCACAAAAGTAAAAGCCCATGGGATCCAAGGGAGAGGGGCAAATTGGATTCAAAACTGGCTCAGTGGCAGGAAGCAAAGAGTAATTGTTGAGGCGAGATTTTGCGACTTTGTGATTTTGCGATGTTTCCAGTGGGGTTCCACAGGGGTCAGTGCTGGCTCCCTTGCTTTTCGTGGACTATATTAATTATTTAGACTTAAATGTAGGGGGCATGATAAAGAAGTTTGCAGATGATACAACAATTGGCCGTGTGGTTGACAGTGAGTAGAAAAGCTGCTGACTGCAGGAAGATATTGATGTACTGGTCAGATGGGCAGAACAGTGGCAAATGGAATTCAATCTGGAGAAGTGTGAGGTAACACATTTAGGGAGAGGCAACAAGGCAAGGGAATACACATTAAATGGTCGGACACTGAGAAGTGTAGAGGAACAAAGCGACCTGGAAGTGCAGGTCCACAGATCCCTGAAGGTAGCAGGCCAGATAGATAAGGTGTTAAAAGGGCATACGGAATACTTGCCTTTATTGACCGAAGCATAGAATACAAGAGCAGGGGAGTTATGCTTGAACTGTATAAAACACTGGTTAGGTCACAGCTGGAGTACTGTGTGCAGGTCTGGTCACCACGTACAGGAAGGATGTGATTGCACTGGAGAGGGTACAGAGATTTACAGGATGTTGCACTGGAGAGGGTGCAGAGATTTACAGGATGTTGCACAAGAGAGGGTGCAGAGGAGATTTACCAGGATGTTGCTCTGGAGAGGGTGCAGAGGAGATTTACCAGGATGTTGCACTGGAGAGGGTACAGAGGAGATTTACCAGGATGTTGCACTGGAGAGGGTACAGAGGAGATTTACCAGGATGTTGCACTGGAGAGGGTACAGAGGAGATTTACCAGGATGTTGCACTGGAGAGGGTGCAGAGGAGATTTACCAGGATGTTGCACTGGAGAGGGTACAGAGGAGATTTACCAGGATGTTGCACGAGAGAGGGTACAGAGGAGATTTACCAGGATGTTGCACTGGAGAGGGCACAGAGGACTCTTAACCAGGATGTTGCACTAGAGAGGGTACAGAGGAGATTTACCAGGATGTTGCACTGGAGAGGGTAGAGAGGAGATTTACCAGGATGTTGCACTGGAGAGGGTACAGAGGAGATTTACCAGGATGTTGCACTGGAGAGGGTACAGAGGAGATTTACCAGGATGTTGCACTAGAGAGGGTACAGAGGAGATTTACCAGGATGTTGCACTGGAGAGGGTACAGAGGAGATTTACCAGGATGTTGCACTGGAGAGGGTGAAGAGGAGATTTACCAGGATATAGCACAAGAGAGGATGCAGAGGAGGATTTATCAGGATGTTGCACTGGAGAGGGTACAGAGGAGATTTACCAGGATGTTGCACTGGAGAGTGTACAGAGAAGATTTACCAGGATGTTGCACTGGAGAGGGTGAAGAGGAGAATAACCAGGATGTTGCACAAGAGAGGGTGCAGAGGAGATTTATCAGGATGTTGCACTGGAGAGGGTCCAGAGGAGATTTACCAGGATGTTGCACTGGAGAGGGTACAGAGGAGATTTACCAGGATGTTGCATTAGAGAGGGTACAGAGGAGATTTACCAGGATGTTGCACTGGAGAGGGTGAAGAGGAGATTTACCAGGATGTTGCACTGGAGAGGGTACAGAGGAGATTTAACAGGATGTTGCACTAGAGAGGGTACAGAGGAGATTTACCAGGATGTTGCACAAGAGAGGGTACAGAGGAGATTTACCAGGATGTTGCACAAGAGAGGGTACAGAGGAGATTTACCAGGATGTTGCACTGGAGAGGGTACAGAGGAGATTTACCAGGATGTTGCACTAGAGAGGGTACAGAGGAGATTTACCAGGATGTTGCACTGGAGAGGGTGAAGAGGAGATTTACCAGGATGTTGCACTAGAGAGGGTACAGAGGAGATTTACCAGGATGTTGCACTGGAGAGGGTGAAGAGGAGATTTACCAGGATGTTGCACTGGAGAGGGTACAGAGGAGATTTACCAGGATGTTGCACTGGAGAGGGTACAGAGGAGATTTACCAGGATGTTGCACTAGAGAGGGTACAGAGGGGATTTACCAGGATGTTGCACTGGAGAGGGTACAGAGGAGATTTACCAGGATGTTGCACTAGATAGGGTACAGAGGGGATTTACCAGGATGTTGCCTGGACTGGAGAATTTTAGCGATGAGGAAAGATTGGATAGACTGGGGTTGTTTTCTCTGGATCAGAGGAGGCTGAGGGGAGACTGATTGAGGTATAAAATGATGAGGGACCTGGATAGAGTGGATAGGACGGACCTGTTTCCCTTGGCAGAGGGGTCAACAACCAGGGGGCATAGATTGAAATTAATTGGGGGGAGGATTAGAGGGGATTTGAGGGGAAATGTCTTCACCGAGAGGATGGTGGGGTCTGGGGTGGAACTCACGGCCTGAAAGGGCGGTAGAGGCAGAAACTCTCGCCACATTTGGCACTGCATCTTGAAGTGCTGGAACATACAGGGTTACGGACCCATAGTGGGAAAGTGGGATTAGGTCAGATCGTTCTTGGTCGGCCGGCACAGACACGATGGGCCGAAATGGCCTCCTTCCGTGCGGTAAATTTCTATGATACGATAAATAATTCATGTAACTTTCGATTCATCCATAGAATCATATTCACAGAACCTGGACTGAGGATTTGTTAACGGACAGAAAACATAGAGTAGGAATAAACGGGTCATTTTTGGGTTGGCAGAATGTAACTAGTAACTTCTCTGAGTGAAGAAGTTTCTCCTCATATAGGACCGAGATGAGGAGAAACTGCTTCACCCAGAGAGTGGTGAACCTGTGGAATTCTCGACCACATAAAGTTGTTGAGGCCAGTTCGTTGGATATATTCCAGAGCGAGTTAGATCTGGCCCTTACGGCTAAAGGGATCAAGGGGTATGGAGAGAAAGCAGGAATGGGGTACTGAGAGAATGATCAGCCATGGTCTTATTGGATGGCGGTGCAGGCTCGAAGGGCCGAATGGCCCACTCCTGCACCTATTTTCTATGTTTCTAGTGGGGATACTGCAGGGACCAGTGCTGGGGACTCAGCTATTTAGAATCTATATCAACGATTTGGCTGAGGGGACCGAGTGTAATATATCCAAGTTTGCTGATGATACAAAGCTCGGTGGGAATGTAAGTTGTGAGGAGGATGCAAAGAGGCTTCACGGGGAAATAAACGGGCTCAGTGAGTGGGCAAGAACACGGCAAATGGAATATAACGTGGGGAAATGTGAAATTGTCCATTTTGGTCGGAAAAATAGCAAAGCAGAGTATTTTGAAACGGTGAAAATTTGGGAGAATTTGGTGTTCAGAGGGACCTGGGTGTCCTTGTACACCAATCACTGAAAGTTAACCTGCAGCTACAGCAAGTGATTAAAGCAAATGGTATGTTGGCCTTTATTACAGGAGGATTGGAGGATAAAAGTAAAGTAGTCTTATTATAATTGTACAGGGCCCTGGTGAGACCACACCTGGAGTATTGTGTACAGTTCTAGTCTCCGTACCGAAGGAAGGATACACTTGCCACAGAGAGAGTGCAGCGAAGGTTCACCAGACTGACTCCTGGGATGGGGGGATTGTCCAATGAGGAGAGATTGAACAGACTGGGCCGATATTCGCTCGAGTTGAGAAGAATGAGAGGTGATCGCATTGAAACATTCTGACAGGGCTTGACAGGATAGATGCAGGGAGGGTGTTACCCCGGGGCTGGGGAGTCTAGAACCAGGGGTCACACAGTCTCAGGATAAGGGGTCGGCCATTTAGGACGGAGATGAGGAGAAATTCCTTCACTCAGAGGGAGGTGAAACTGTGGAATTCTCTGCCCCAGAGGGCTGTGGAAACTCAGTCGCTGAGTATATTCGAGGTGGAGATTTGGGGATCGGGCGGGGAAGTGGAGTTGAGGTCGAAGATCAGCCATGAGCTCATTGAATGGCGGAGCGGGCTCGAGGGGCCGAATGGCCTCCTCCTCTTTCCATGCCAGCCGGCGTTAAGCGGCGTTGTTGGGGCGCTGACCAGGAGACACAAAACAGGGCAGTCGTGGCCCGCTGAGGATCTGAGCTTGATTCAGAGAATCGGAGAGTCACAGAACGTCACAGCACAGATGAGACTGTTCTGTCCATCGTGTCCCTGCTGGCTCTGTGAAAGGCCAATCCGATTAATCTCACCCACCCCCCCGGCTCCCCGCCGACCCCTTGTCCCGCTCTCTCCCCACAGCCCTGCAACATTTTCCTTTTCAATATTTAAACAACTGCCTTTTGAAAGCACAATTTGAATCTGTCTCCAGCGACCTTTCCGGCAGTGAGTTCCCGATCGCAACAACAGTTGTACACTGGGGCGTTTAACTGAGACACCGAGAGTTCTCACTCCGTCTCTCTCTCTCTCTCTCTGTCTCACTCCGTCTCTCTCTCTCTCTCTCTGTCTCACTCCGTCTCTCTCTCTCTCTCTGTCTCACTCGGTCTCTCTCTCGCTCTCTCTGTCTCTCTCTCTGTCTCACTCGGTCTCTCTCTCGCCCTCTCTGTCTCACTCTCTGTCTCACTCGGTCTCTCTCTCTCTCTCTCTGTCTCACTCCGTCTCTCTCTCTCTCTCTCTCTCTGTCTCCTGTCTCACTCGGTCTCTCTCTCTCTCTCTCTCTGTCTGTCTCACTCGGTCTCTCTCTCTCTCTCTGTCTCACTCTCTGTCTCACTCGGTCTCTCTCTCTCTCTCTCTCTCTGTCTCACTCCGTCTCTCTCTCTCTCTGTCTCACTCTCTCTCTCTCTGTCTCTCTCTCTGTCTCACTCGGTCTCTCTCTCTCTCTCTCTCTCTCTCTGTCTCACTCGGTCTCTCTCTCTCTCTCTGTCTCACTCCGTCTCTCTCTCTCTCTCTGTCTCACTCGGTCTCTCTCTCTCTCTCTGTCTCACTCTCTGTCTCTCTCTCCCTCTCTGTCTCACTCGGTCTCTCTCTCTCTCTCTGTCTCACTTGGTCTCTCTCTCTCTCTCGCTCTGCCTCACTGTCTCTCTCTCTCTCTCTCTGTTTCACTCTCTGTCTCACTCGGACTCTCTCTCTCTCTCTGTCTCTGTCTCTATCTCTGTCTGTCGCTCTCTCTGTCTCTCTGTCTCTATCTCTCTCTGTCTCTCTCTCTCTGACTCTCTCTGACTCTCCCTCTCTCTCTCTTTCTCTCTTAGTCACTCTCTCTTTCTCTCTCCCTCTGTCTCTCTGTCTCTCTCTGCCTCTCTCTCTCTCTGTCTCTTTCTCTCTCTCTGTCTCTCTGTCTCTATCTCACTCTGTCTCTGTCTCTATCTCTGACTCTCTCTCTCTCTCTTAGTCACTCTCTCTTTCTCTCTCTCTCTCCCTCTGTCTCTCTCTCTCTGTCTGTCTGTCTGTCTGTCTCTCTCTCTCTCCCTCTGTCTCTCTCTCTCTCTGTCTCGCTCTCTATCTCTGCCTGTCTCTCTCTCTCTCTGTTTCTCTCTCTCTCTGTCGGTCTCTCTCTCTCTCTCTCTCGGTTTCTCTCTCTCTCTCGATCTCTCTGTCTCTCTCTCTCTCTCTCTGTCTCTCTGTCTCTCTCTCTCTGTCTCTCTGTCTCTCTGACTCTCTCTCTTTCTCTCTTAGTCACTCTCTCTTTCTCTCTCTCTCTCCCTCTGTCTGTCTGTCTCTCTCTCGCTCTATCCCTCTGTCTCTCTCTCTCTCTGTCTCGCTCTCTATCTCTGCCTGTCTCTCTCTCTCTCTGTTTATCTCTCTCTCTGTCGGTCTCTCTCTCTCTCTCTCTCGGTTTCTCTCTCTCTCTCGATCTCTCTGCCTCTCTCCCTCTCTCAGTCACTCTCTTTCTCTCTCTGTCTCTCTCTCTCTGACTCACTTTCTCTGGCTCTCTTTCTCTCTCTCTCTCCCTCTGTCTCTCTCTCTCTGTCTGTCTGTCTGTCTCTCTCTCTCTCTCTCCCTTTGTCTCTGTCTCTCTCTGTTCCTCTCTCTTTCTCTCCCCACACCACTCTCCCTTTGCGCCTGACAGCCAGAAACGCTCCACTCCCCTGTCCCCTTTCTCTCTCAGCAAGACTTACCGTGTTTCTGAGTGTTCAGCGCTGGGAGCAGTTCTGTGCAGAGAACTTCACACAAGCAAAGTAATGTGGTATCTGTCTGGTTAATCCCCTATCTGGAGGCAAACCAGCGAGAGAGAGAGTCTGATGGCTTGTATCGCCACACTAATTACCACATGCTCTTGGAATGTGCTCAGGCACTGCTCCATCAGTGATCTCACAATCGGTCAGTGCACATTAAATCCACCTGATTTCAAACCTGATTTCCCCCCCACTGCAGTGTCTGAGTCAAAGGGCTGGGCATCCGATCCCAGAGACTGAGCGGTACTGAGGGAGTGCTGTACTGTCGGAGGGGCAGTACTGAGGGAGTGCCACACTGCGCTGTCGGAGGGGCAGTACTGAGGGAGCGCTGCACTGTCGGAGGGGCAGTACTGAGGGAGTGCCGCACTGTCGGAGGGGCAGTACTGAGAGAGCGCTGCACTGTCGGAGGGGGAGTACTGAGGGAGTGCAGCACTGTTGGAGGGGCAGTACTGAGGGAGCGCTGCACTGTCGGAGGGGCAGTACTGAGGGAGCGCTGCATTGTCGGAGGGGCAGTACTGAGGGAGCGATGCACTGTCGGAGGAGCAGTACTGAAGGAGCGCTGCACTGTCGGAGGGGCAGTACTGAGGGAGTGCCGCACTGTCGGAGGGGCAGTACCCAGCACTGAGCCCTGTGGCACTGCTCCACTCGTCACAGCCTGCCATTCTGAAAAGGACCCATTTATCCCAACTCTCTGCTTCCTGTCTGCCAACCAGTTCTCTATCCACGTCAGTACATTACCCCCAATACCATGTGCTTTAATTTTGCACCTTCTGCTTCATATTAAAATGCTTGAAAGAATCATAAGCGATGCAATATATGAACACTTGGATCGGGACAGACATATTCGGGACACACTACATGGTTTCATAAAAAAGGGGTCACGTTTCACAAATCTAATTTTATTGTTTGAAGAAGTTACAAAGCTGCTGGATGAGGAAAGTCCAGTAGACATTGTCCACTTCGATTTCCAAAAAGCTTTTGACGAGGTAACACACAAGAGGCTTCTCTATAAGATCGGAGCCTCTGCGGTGAGGTGAATTATATTGAGCTGGATTCAGTACTGTCTGGCAGGACACAGGCAAAGAGCAGTTATAGTTGTATCTGGATTTGTTTAGAGACCGGTCACCAGGGGTGTCCCGCAGTTTGTATTAATGGTCTGGAGTCAGGGTGTGGGGCACAATTTTCAGGCGATACCAAGATCTGTGCGAGTGTCAGAGCTGTAGCAGAGGCTGGTCTGATTCAGGCAGATCTCAATGTGTTGGGAGACTGGGGTCATGACATTAGCACAATGCTACACGACCCTCAATGGTCCCAATCCCTGTGTAGTACCCGATCGCCCAGTGTTGCAGTGTGTGTGAAAAGGCCTAGTGCCCAATAGTCCCCCACAATCTCCTTCCTCCCCAGGTTGCCGAGTCTCTCAATCCCTGTTAGTACCAGCGGACAAGGAAGTTACTCGAAGCGACTGTGGGCCCATTGTCAATTCTGTTTGGGCCTAACCTTTGCGTCCCTGTGGCTAACGGATTTGAATGTTGCACGCTGTGTGTTGTAGCTCGGACAGTGGCAGGCTTCAAAAAGCTGGGGGCTTGTTGTGTGTGTCAGAGAGTGCTGAGAGACAGAGAACTGTTCAGATCAGAAACACCGATAGGATCTGCCACAGGTGTACATTTCAGATCTAATGCAAACTACTTAGGAGAGACAGAGAGAGAGAGTTCTGAGAGTCATCGCAACACGGAAAGAGCAATTTAACCCCTCCAGCCCACGCCGCCATTCAATGGGATCATTGCTATATCTGTACCTGAACCCCATCTACCCGCCTTGGAAAGGCTTTGGGGAGTCAGGAGGTGAGTCACTCGTAAGAACATAAGAAATAGGTGCAGGAGTCGGCCATTCGGCGCCTCGAGCCTGCTCCACCATTCAATACGATCATGGCTGATCCAATCATGGACTCAGCTCCACTTCTCTGCCCACTCCCCATAACCCTTCACTCCCTTAATCGCTCAAAAATCTGTGTAACTCCACCTTAAATATATTCAAAGACCCAGCCTTCACAGCTCTCTGAGGCAGAGAATTCCACAGAATTCAGAGAAGGTTCACTCGGTTGATTCCGGGGATGAGGGGGTTGACTTATGAGGAAAGGTTGAGGAGGTTGGGCCTCTACTCATTGGAGTTCAGAAGAATGAGAAGTGATCTTATCGAAATGTATCAGATTATGAGGGGCTTGACAAGGTGGATGCAGAGAGGATGTTCCCACTGATGGGGGAGACTAGAACTAGGGGGCATGGTCTTAGAATAAGGGGCCGCCCATTTAAAACTGAGATGAGGAGGAATTTCTTCTCTCAGAGGGTTGTAAATCTGTGGAACTCGCTGCCTCAGAGAGCTGTGGGAGCCGGGAAATTGAATAAATTTAAGACAGAGATAGACAGTTCCTTAACCGATAAGGGGATAAGGGGGCGGGCAGGGAAGTGGAGATGTGTCCATGATCGGATCAGCCATGATGGTATTAAATGGTGGAGCAGGCTCGAGGGGCCGAATGGCCACTCCTGCTCCTATTTATGTTCTTATAAAACGCGCTGCCCGAAAGGGCGGTGGGAACAGATTCAATGGTGACTTTCAAAGGAGGAATTGGATAAGTAGTTGAAGGGGTAAGGTGTCCCGGTCTGCGGGGAACGAGCGGGGGGAGTGGGATTAACCGGATCGCTCTTTCATAGATCTGGCACAACACCATGGGCATAATTGTCTCCTTCCGTGCTGTATCATTCTGTGGTTCTATGAGGTAATCTTTATCAAATGATGCTCGTGCACTGAGAACAATAGATGCTTTATATCAGGGGCACAGATGTATATTTTAATGGGAGCACATTTAGCAATGTATGCACACTAAGGCGAGCTAGGAAAATGAATTATGGAAACCAGATCAGGCAACACTGCTGACAGCCCCCGATCAGGAAGCAAAGTCCCAGAACCCTGACTGTGGCTTGCCCACTCATACTGGGACAAGGAATGGGACTCTGTGTTTGTTCTTCAACTAAATGTCCAAAATTTAGTCTCCATATCTCGCCGAGAACAGAGAATGGCACAGATTCAGGAGAAGAAATTCATCCTGGTCTCCATTCGAAACAGGCGACCCCTTTATTCTGAAACCGTGCCCCCCCCCGAAGTTCTAGAATTCCCCATCCCTCTCCAGTTCCAGAATTCCCCACCCCCCCACCGGGGGGAAAGATCCTCTCTGCATCGACCCTCTTCCAGCCCCCCTCAGCATCTTCACACGTTTGAATAAGACCGCCTCTCGGTCTTCTCTCCTCCAATGGAGGGAGCGGAGGGTGAAATCCGGCTGGGGGGAGGGGAGCGGTGGGCGTGCAGTGTTGCCGGGGTCCGGGACTCCCACCCTCCCTCTGTTACATAAAAACTTAGAAATACAGAAACATAGAAAATAGGAGCAGTAGTCGGCCATTCGGCCCCTCTAATCTGCAGCACCATTCAATATGAACATGACAGATGCTCTATCTTAACACCATATTCCCACTTTGTCCCCATACCCCTTGATGCCTTTTGTGTCTAGAAACCTATCTATCTCCCTCTTAAATATATTCAGTGACGTGGCCTCCACAGCCTTCTGTGGTCGAGAATTGCACAGGTTCACCTCCCTCGGAGTGAAAATATTTCTCCTCATCTCGCTCCTAAATTTCCTGCCCCGTATCCTGAGACTGTATGACCCCTTGTTCTAGACATCCCAGCCCCGGGGAAACACCCTCCCCACATCCAGTCTGTACAACCCCGTCAGAATTTTATTCGTTTCAATCAGGTCCCCTCTCATTCTTCTAAACTCCAGTGAATACAGGCCCAGTCGACCCAATCTCTCCGCATACCCCAGTCCAGCCATCGCAGGAATCAGTCTGGTGAACCTTCGCTGCACTCCCTCTGTGGCAAGTATATCCTTCCTTCGATAAGGAGACCAGAACTGCTCACAATACTCCAGGTGCGGCCCCACGGACAAAAGGTGTTTTTCCACAAATCACACAAAGTTCGAAATGAAAATGTTTCTGCCTTTCGTGACGTCACCGTTGGGCCTTGTCCCATGGCTCCTGCTGCATTTCACAGAAACCAAAAATCAGTCCTTTTAAGGCCCATACACATACTGATGTTGGCACCGGACAAACCCTGCACCTTAGAGGGAAGGGCTATCGCTACAGGCTCTGCAATGGATGGACTGACCCGGCCCCCGAAGGGTGCCCTGACTCAGCCCGTTCAGCCCGATGCACTGACGCAGTGTGCTGAGCGGAACCGAGGTTTGGCTCTCCCGGCCGAAGGCGATCGGGGAACTCGGTCCCGTGACGAGAGATTGAGTGGAATGGGCCCATACTCTCTGGAGTTTAGAACAATGAGCGGTCGTCTCATTGAAAATGTGTTCAATTCTTCGAGGGCTTGACAGGGTAGACACCGAGAGATTCTTTTCTCCCCTGGCTGGAGAGTCCGGAATCAGGGGTCACACAGTCTCAGGATAAGGTCTCGGTCATTTAGGGCTGAGATGAGGAGAAATTTCTTCACTCAGAGGGTGGTGAATCTTCGGAGTTCTCTGCCCCAGAGGGCTGTGGAGGAATGTCATTGAGTATATTCAGGACAGAGATAGATAGACGTTGGGAACCAAGGGATATGAGGATTGGGCAGGACGGTGGAGTTGAGGTAGAGGATCAGCCATGATCTTATTGAATGGCGGAACAAGTTCGAGGGGCCGAAATGCCGAATCCTGCCCCTATTTCCAATGTTCGCATGGCCATTAGAGTCCCAATACACACAGAGACCTTTCCCCAATACTGACCAAAACATGCTCAGACCCTCCCCAGTCCCAATACACACACAGACCTTTCCCCAATACTGACCATAAAATGCTCAGAACCTCCCCAGTCACAATACACACACAGACCTTTCCCCAATACTGACCATAACATGCTCAGAACCTCCCCAGTCACAATACACACACAGACCTTTCCCCAATACTGACCATAACATGCTCAGACCCTCCCCAGTCCCAATACACACATCGACTTTTCCCCAATACTGCCCATAACATGCTCAGACCCTCCCCAGTCACAATACACACACAGACCTTTCCCCAATACTGACCATAATTTACTCAGTCCCTCCACAGTTCCAATACACACACAGACCTTTCCCAATACTGACCATAACATGCTCAGACCCTACCCAGTCCCAGTACACACACAGACCTTTCCCCAATACTGACCACAACATGCTCAACCCTCCCCAGTCCCAATACACACACAGACCTTTCCCCAATACTGACCATAACATGCTCAGACCCTCCCCAGTCCCAATACACACACAGACCTTTCCCCAATACTGACCAGAACATGCTCAGACCCTCCCCAGTCCCAATACACACACAGACCTTTCCCCAATACTGACCATAACATGCTCAGACCCTCCGCAGTCCCAATACACACACAGACCTTTCCCCAATACTGACCATAACTTACTCAGACCCTCCCCAGTCCCAATACACACACAGACCTTTCCCCAATACTGACCAGAACATGCTCAGACCCTCCCCAGTCCCAATACACACACAGACCTTTCCCCAATACTGACCATAACATGCTCAGACCCTCCGCAGTCCCAATACACACACAGACCTTTCCCCAATACTGACCATAACTTACTCAGACCCTCCCCAGTCCCAATACGCACACAGACCTTTTCCCAATACTGACCATAACTTACTCAGACCCTCTCCAGTCCCATTACACACACAGCCCATTCCCCAATACTAACCATAACATGCTCAGACCCTCCCCAGTCCCAATACACACACAGACCTTTCCCCAATACCGACCATAACACGCCCTGACCCTCCCCAGTCCCAATACACACACAGACCTTTCCCCAATACTGACCATAACATGCTCAGACCCTCCCCAGTCCCAATACACACACAGACCTTTTCCCCAATACTGACCATAACATGCTCAGACCCTCCCCAGTCCCAATACAAACACAGACCTTTCCCCGATACTGACCGTAACATGCTCAGACCCTCCCCAGTCCCAACTCACAGCTTTCCCCAATACTGACCATAACATGCTCAGACCCTCCCCAGTCCCAATACACACACAGACCTTTCCCCAATACTGACAATAACATGCTCAGACCCTCCCCAGTCCCAATACACACACAGACCTTTCCCCAATACTGACCAGAACATGCTCAGACCATCCCCAGTCCCAATACACACCTTTCCCCAATACTGACCATAACATGCTCAGACCCTCCACAGTCCCAATACACACACAGACCTTAAAATAATACTGACCATAACATGCTCAGACCCTCCACAGTCCCAATACACACACAGACCTTTCCCCAATACTGACCATACCTTACTCAGACCCTCCCCAGTCCCAAATCACAGACATTTCCCCAATACTGACCATAACATGCTCAGACCCTCCCCAGTCCCAATACACACCTTTCCCCAATACTGACCATAACATGCTCAGACCCTCCCCAGTCCCAATACACACACAGACCTTTCCCCAATACTGACCATAGCTTACTCAGACCCTCCCCAGTCCCAATACACACACAGCCAATTCCCCAACACTAACCATAACATGCTCAGACCCTCCCCAGTCCCAATACACACAGACCTTTCCCCAATAATGACCATAACATGCTCAGACCCTCCCCAGTCCCAAAACACACACAGACCTTTCCCCAATACTGACCATAACATCCTCAGAACCTCCCCCATCCCAAGACAAACACAGACCTTTCCCCGATACTGACCATAACATGCTCAGACCCTCCCCAGTACCAATACACACACCGACATTTCCCCAATACTGACCATAACATACTCAGACCCTCCCCAGTCCAAATACACACACAGACCTTTCCCCAATACTGACCATAACTTACTCAGACCCTCCACAGTTCCAATACACACACAGACCTTTCCCAATACTGACCATAACATGCTCAGACCCTACCGAGTCCCAGTACACACACAGACCTTTCCCCAATACTGACCACAACATGCTCAACCCTCCCCAGTCCCAATACACACACAGACCTTTCCCCAATACTGACCATAACATGCTCAGACCCTCCCCAGTCCCAATACACACACAGACCTTTCCCCAATACTGACCATAACATGCTCAGACCCTCCCCAGTCCCAATACACACACAGACCTTTCCCCAATACTGACCATAACATGCTCAGACCCTCCGCAGTCCCAATACATACACAGACTTTTCCCCAATACTGACCATAACTTACTCAGACCCTCCCCAGTCCCAATACGCACACAGACCTTTTCCCAATACTGACCATAACTTACTCAGACCCTCTCCAGTCCCATTACACACACAGCCCATTCCCCAATACTAAGCATAACATGCTCAGACCCTCCCCAGTCCCAATACACACACAGACCTTTCCCCAATACCGACCATAACACGCCCTGACCCTCCCCAGTCCCAATACACACACAGACCTTTCCCCAATACTGACCATAACATGCTCAGACCCTCCCCAGTCCCAATACAAACACAGACCTTTCCCCGATACTGACCGTAACATGCTCAGACCCTCCCCAGTCCCAATACACACACAGACCTTTCCCCAATACTGACCATAACATGCTCAGACCCTCCCCAGTCCCAATACAAACACAGACCTTTCCCCAATACTGACCATAACATGCTCAGACCCTCCCCAGTCCCAACTCACAGCTTTCCCCAATACTGACCATAACATGCTCAGACCCTCCCCAGTCCCAATACACACACAGACCTTTCCCCAATACTGACAATAACATGCTCAGACCCTCCCCAGTCCCAATACACACACAGACCTTTCCCCAATACTGACCAGAACATGCTCAGACCATCCCCAGTCCCAATACACACCTTTCCCCAATACTGACCATAACATGCTCAGACCCTCCCCAGTCACAATACACACACAGACCTTTCCCCAATACTGACCAGAACATGCTCAGACCATCCCCAGTCCCAATACACACCTTTCCCCAATACTGACCATAACATGCTCAGACCCTCCACAGTCCCAATACACACACAGACCTTTCCATAATACTGACCATAACATGCTCAGACCCTCCACAGTCCCAATACACACACAGACCTTTCCCCAATACTGACCATAACTTACTCAGACCCTCCCCAGTCCCAAATCACAGACATTTCCCCAATACTGACCATAACATGCTCAGACCCTCCCCAGTCCCAATACACACACAGACCTTTCCCCAATACTGACCATAACATGCTCAGACCCTCCCCAGTCCCAATACACACACAGACATTTCCCCAATAATGACCATAACATGCTCAGACCCTCCCCAGTCCCAAAACACACACAGACCTTTCCCCAATACTGACCATAACATCCTCAGACCCTCCCCAGTCCCAATACAAACACAGACCTTTCCCCGATACTGACCATAACATGCTCAGACCCTCCTCAGTCCCAATACACACAGACCTTTCCCCAATACTGACCATAACATGCTCAGACCCTCCCCAGTCCCAATACACACAGACCTTTCCCCAATACTGACCATAACATGCTCAGACCCTCCCCAGTCCCAATACACACACAGACCTTTCCCCAATACTGACCATAACATGCTCAGACCCTCCCCAGTCCAAATACACACACAGACCTTTCCCCAATACTGACCAGAATATGCTCAGACCCTCCCCAGTCCCAATACACACACAGACCTTTCCCCAATACTGACCATAACATGCGCAGACCCTCCCCAGTCCCAATACACACACAGACCTTTCCCCAATACTGACCATAACATACTCAGACCATCCCCAGTCCCAATACACACACAGACCTTTCCCCAATACTGACCAGAACAGGCTCAGACCCTCCCCAGCCCCAATAAACACACAGACCTTTCCCCAATACTGACCAGAACATGCTCAGACCCTCCCCAGTCCCAACACACACAGACCTTTCCCCAATACTGACCACAACATGCTCAGACCCTCCCCAGTCCCAATACACACACAGACCTTTCCCCAATACTGACCATAACATGCTCAGACCCTCCCCAGTCCCAATACACACACAGACATTTCCCCAATACTGACCATAACATGCTCAGACCCTCCCCAGTCCCAATACACACACAGACCTTTCCCCAATACTGACCCAAACATGCTCAGACCCTCCCCAGTCCCAATACACACACAGACCTTTCCCCAATACTGACCATAACATGCTCAGACCCTCCCCAGTCCCAATACACAAACAGACATTTCCCCAATACTGACCATAACATGCTCAGACCCTCCCCAGTCCCAATACACACACAGACCTTTCCCCAATACTGACCACAACATGCTCAGTCCCTCCCCAGTCCCAATACACACACAGACCTTTCCCCAATACTGACCATAACATGCTCAGACCCTCCCCAGTCGCAATACACACACAGACGTTTTCCCCAATACTGACCATAACATGCTCAGACCCTCCCCAGTCCCAATACACACACAGACCTTTCCCCAATACTGACCCAAACATGCTCAGACCCTCCCCAGTCCCAATACACACACAGACCTTTCCCCAATACTGACCATAACATGCTCAGACCCTCCCCAGTCCCAATACACACACAGACATTTCCCCAATACTGACCATAACATGCTCAGACCCTCCCCAGTCCCAATACACACACAGACCTTTCCCCAATACTGACCACAACATGCTCAGTCCCTCCCCAGTCCCAATACACACACAGACCTTTCCCCAATACTGACCATAACATGCTCAGACCCTCCCCAGTCGCAATACACACACAGACGTTTTCCCCAATACTGACCATAACATGCTCAGACCCTCCCCAGTCCCAATACACACACAGACCTTTCCCCAATACTGACCATAACATGCTCAGACCCTCCCCAGTCCCAATACACACACAGACCTTTCCCCAATACTGACCATAACATGCTCAGACCCTCCCCAGTCCCAATACACACACAGACCTTTCCCCAATACTGACCATAACATGCTCAGACCCTCCCCAGTCCCAATAAACACACAGACCTTTTCCCCAATACTGACCATAACATGCTCAGACCCTCCCCAGTCCCAATACACACACAGACCTTTCCCCAATACTGACCTTAACATGCTCAGACCCTCCCCAGTCCCAATACACACACAGACCTTTCCCCAATACTGACCAGAACATGCTCAGACTCTCCCCAGTCCCAATACACACACAGACCTGTCCCCAATACTGACCATAACATGCTCAGACCATCCCCAGTCCGAATACACACACAGACCTTTCTCCAATACTGACCATAACTTACTCAAACCCTCCCCAGTTCCAATACACACACAGACCTTTCCCAATACTGACCATACCCTGCTCAGACCCTCCTCAGTCCCAGTACACACACAGACCTTTCCCCAATACTGACCATAACATGCTCAACCCTCCCCAGTCCCAATACACACACAGACCTTTCCTCAATACTGACCATAACATGCTCAGACCCTCCCCAGTCCCAATACACACGCAGACCTTTCCCCAATACTGACCAGAACATGCTCAGACCCTCCCCAGTCCCAATACACACCTTTCCCCAATACTGACCATAACATGCTCAGACCCTCCCCAGTCCCAATACACACACAGACCTTTCCCCAATACTGACCATAACATGCTCAGACCCTCCGCAGTCCCAATACACACACAGACCTTTCCCCAATACTGACCATAACTTACTCAGACCCTCCCCAGTCCCAATACACACACAGACCTTTTCCCAATACTGACCATAACATGCTCAGACCCTCCCCAGTCCCAATACACACACAGACCTTTTCCCCAATACTGACCATAACATGCTCAGACCCTCCCCAGTCCCAATACACACACAGACCTTTCCCCAATACTGACCATAACATGCTCAGACCCTCTCCAGTCCCAATACACACACAGACCTTTCCCCAATACTGACCATAACATGCGCAGACCCTCCCCAGTCCCAATACACACACAGACCATTCCCCAATACTGACCATAACATGATCAGACCCTCCCCAGTCCCAATACACACACAGGCCTTTCCCCAATACTGACCATAACATGCTCAGACCCTCCCCAGTCCCACTGCCCCTGCACCCTTCATGCTGGGCAGCTGAAGACAAATTCTGTTATTGCAGCAAAGCCCACCTGGTTACCATGGGCCCAGAAGTGATGTTTACTCATTTGTCTCTCACAGGTCCCTTAATTAAAAATGTTACATTTGCATGGATTCTGCCATATTAAAGATCATCAGTAAATGATAAGGTGTCAGCCAATCAGCACTGCCGATTGCTGCACGCACCTCTGGTGCTGTGGGTCTGGTTATATGAGCTGTCACTGAGACTGTCACTGCTCACAGCGAGCTGGTACTGGGACTGAGAAGGGTGCCGGTGATCAGACCTCTGTATCTCACACAGCGACACCGCGTTTGGAGACTCGGGTAAGCAGTGGGGTGTGAAGGGGATTTTAGCAGCAGTTCAGGGGTTTGAAGTTGGGACCCAGGACTGTGTGGAACTTCTCCTGTCCAGGTTCAGACCTCAGTAATGGACTGTGTTAAAAGGTTTATAATCAGGGGAGACTGGAGAGGGACCTGCGGGGGAGAGAGTCAGCACGGTTTAACCAGTGGTGTTCGAGAATTGGAAAAACCAGGGAAGGATTCTCGTCAAAAAACTGGTGTTTATCGGGGATAGGAGAGAGCCTGGCACTGAACTCTGTCTGTAGTGTCCCAGTGAGGGAGAGAGTTAGAGCTCACCTCTGTCTGTAGGGTCCCAGTGAGGGAGAGAGATAGAGCTCACCTCTGTCTGTAGGGTCCCAGTGAGGGAGAGAGATAGAGCTCACCTCTGTCTGTAGGGTCCCAGTGAGGGAGAGAGATAGAGCTCACCTCTGTCTGTAGGGTCCCAGTGAGGGAGAGAGATAGAGCTCACCTCTGTCTGTAGGGTCCCAGTGAGGGAGAGAGATAGAGCTCACCTCTGTCTGTAGGGTCCCAGTGAGGGAGAGAGATAGAGCTCACCTCTGTCTGTAGGGTCCCAGTGAGAGAGAGAGCGAGAGCTCACCTCTGTCTGTAGTGTCCCAGTGAGGGAGAGAGATAGAGCTCACCTCTGTCTGTAGGGTCCCAGTGAGGGAGAGAGATAGAGCTCACCTCTGTCTGTAGGGTCCCAGTGAGGGAGAGAGTTAGAGCTCACCTCTGTCTATAGGGTCCCAGTGAGGGAGATAGAGAGAGCTCACCTCTGTCTGTAGGGTCCCAGTGAGGGAGAGAGGGAGAGCTCACCTCTGTCTGTAGGGTCCCAGTGAGGGAGAGAGGGAGAGCTCACCTCTATCTGTAGGGTCCCAATGAGGGAGAGAGGGAGAGCTCACCTCTGTCTGTAGGGTCCTCGTGAGGGAGAGAGGGAGAGCTCTCCTCTGTCTGTAGGGTCCCAGTGAGGGAGGGAGAGAGAGAGAGAGCTCATCTCTGTCTGTAGTGTCCCAGTGAGGGAGAGAGATAGAGCTCACCTCTCTCTGTAGGGTCCCAGTGAGGGAGAGAGGGAGAGCTCACCTCTGTCTGTAGGGTCCCAGTGAGGGATAGAGGGAGAGCTCACCTCTGTCTGTAGGGTCCCAGTGAGGGAGAGAGGGGGAGAGCTCACCTCTGTCTGTAGGGTCCCAGTGAGGAAGAGGGGTGGAGCTTCCCGATTATAAATTGATGTACCCTCTGATTCCCTGTCCAACTCCCTATTTACAGTTCCCTCTGATCTCCCTGTCCCCTCAACTTTCTCGAATATTAATTCCCTGTTTTCACTTCCAGAATATCCCCCAGTAAGATGAGGACTCTGCTGCTCATTCTGGGTTACCTGAGTAAGTCATTTTCATTGTCGACAAACTGCACTGTGTGTATTTAATGTCTTCATGTATAAAAATCTGCAAAATCTCCTCAGGTGTGTGATTTGCATCAGGGCAGCTTCAGGTCTGTGGCAGGGCTGGAAATCTGAGCGGAGAGGTTCCAACATGGAGTTTAAATTGAAATTCTTCCATTGCTATTATTTATACTTTTAATTATTGATCAGATTTAGAAGCTATGGATTTGTGATAGGTATTCCTTCATTTCTGTGCACAGTTTTGGTCTCCACATCACACAAAAGGGATGTAGAGGCACTGGAGAGGGAGTGAATCAACTTTTACAAGATGAAACCAGAACTGAGCTGTTATAACGATCAGGAAACACTGAACAAGTTGGGCCGCTTTTCTCTCGAAAAGAAAAAGGGTGAGGGGGACCTGATGGATGGCTTTAAAATTCTGACAGTAAACGTGTCGAAGGTGTTTCCACTTATAGACGAGACGAGATCTCGGGAGCCACCAATATAAGATAAATCTGTCACCAATAAATCCAATGGGGAATTCAGGAGAAACTTCTTTACCCAGAGAGTGGGGAGAATGGGGAGCTCGTCACCAGACAGAGGGGCTGAGGCGAGAGGCAGAGATTATCCATGGCTGAGCTCGATGAACACACAGAGGGAAAGGAATAGAAGGATATATTGATGGGCTGAGAGGAAGACGGCTGGGAGGAGGCTCGTGTGGAGCATAATCAGTGTTAGGACCAGGTCGGGAAAATTGCCTCTTCCTGTGCTTGTAAATTAATTATAATTCCGTGCCATACATACTTACACAATATTATATACATAACCTTAATTACCGAACAGGTGTAAAAATTCAACATTTGTAATATTTTCATTGCTGATTTATATTATTTATTACACATGTTATGTATAATTAATTTTTGCAGTACTGACTTATATTATTTATTATGCATTGGTAATAGATATATTACTTGCATTTTTGATTCATATTATATAATATGCATTTTAATATATCTTTAGTATTTGCATTATTGATTCATATTATTCATTATACATTAGTTATAGATATTTAATATTTGCATTATTGATTCAAATTATTTATTATACATTTATGATAGATATTTCACATTTGCGTTTTTGATTATGAATAATTATTATGTAATTGTGATAAATATTTCATATTTGTAATAATGATTTATATTACTTTTTATGCATTTGTCTTTAATTTGACATGACTAATTCCTGGTATTTATTATGCATTTATCACATATATTTAATATTTGCAATACTGATTGATATTATGTATGATGTACTTGTTATAAACTTTCAAACTTGTATTATTGATTCATATTACATTATACGCATTTTTAATATATCTTTAATATTTGCATTATTGACTGATATTATTCATTATACATTTGTTATAGTTCTTGATCATTGTTTTATCAATTCATATAATTTAATATGCATTTTTATAGATATTTAACATTTGCATCGTTGTATAATATTAATTATTCTGCATCTGTAACCTATCTTTAATTTTTGCATTACACATTGATGTAATTTATTACGCCTTTATTATATCTTATTTTTTTTCATTCGTAATTCTGATTCTCCATTAGTAACAATTAATGAATTTTTTCATTATTGATTCATACTATTTATTCTGCGTTTGTGATAGATGTTTCGTATTTGCATATTTGATTAATATTAATTATTATGCATTTGGTATCGTAGTTAATATTTTTCTTACGAATTTATATTATTTATTATGCTTTAGTAATATATCTCAAGTATTGCCTTATTGATTCATTTTGTTATAATGCATCTGTGATCGATATTTCACATTTGCATCTTTGATTAATATTAATTATTATGCATTTGGTATCGCAGTTAATATTTTTCTTACGAATTTATATTATTTATTATGCTTTAGTAATATATCTCAAGTATTGCCTTATTGATTCATTTTGTTATAATGCATCTGTGATCGATATTTCACATTTGCATCTTTGATCAATATTAATTATTATGCATTTGTTATAGTATTTAACATTTGCATTACTGATTAATATTATTTATTATACATTTGTGATCTATCTTTAATTTTTGCATTTCGAATTCCTGGTATTTATTATGCATTTGTCACAGGTATTTAACATTTACAATACTGTTTGATATTGTTTAGCATTCCTTTGTAATAGATCTTGAGTATTTGCATTATTGATTGACATTAATTATTATACAATTGTGATCGATATTTCACAATTGCATCTTTGATTAGTATTAATTATTCTGCATTTGCAATAGTATTTAATATTTGCATTACTTATTATTAATTAATATGTATCTGTAACATATCTTTAATTTTCGCATTACACATTGCTATAATTTATTACGCCTTTGTTATATATCTAATTTTTTTCATGACTGATTCAGATTCTGCATTTGTAATAGTTACTGAATGTTTTCATTATTGATCCATACCATTTATTATGCATTTGTGAGAGATATATTTACTATTAATTATTATACATTTGGTATAGTAATTAATCTTTTTATTACAGATTTATATTATTTATTAGACATTAGTAATATATCTCAAGTATTGCATTCTTGATTCATTTTGTTCTGATGCATCTCTGATCGATATTTCACATTTGCATTTTTGATTAATATTAATTATTATCCATTTGTTATAGTATTTAATATTTGCGTAACTGATTTATGTTATTTATTAGGCATTAGTAATATATCTCAAACATTGCATTATTGATTCATTTCATTATGATGCACCTGTGATCGATATTTCACATTTGCATCTTTGATTAATATTAATTATTATGCATTTGTTGTAGTTCTTGATCATTTGCACGATAGATTCATGTAACTTATTATGCATTTTGATAGATAGTTAACATTTGCATCCTTGATTAATATTCATTATTATGCATTTGTAATAGTATTTAATATTTGCATCACTGATTAATATTAATTAATATGCATCTGTAACATACCTTTAATTTTTGCATTACACATTGATATAATTTATTACGCCTGTTATATATTTTATTTTTTACATTAGTAATTCTGATTCTGCATTTTTAATAGTTGATGAATGTTTTCATTATTGATACATGTTACTTAGTATGCATTTGTGATGGCTATCTACCATTTGCATATTTGACTAATATTAATTATTATGCATTTGGTATAGTGTTTAATATTTTTGTTATGGATTTATGTTACTGATTATGCAGTTGTAATATATCTCAAATATTGTATTATTGATTCATTTTGTTATGATGCACCTGTGATAGATGTTTTACATTTCCATCTTTGATTAATATTAATTATTATGCATTAGTTATGGTATTTAATATTTGCAATACTAATTGATGTTTTTAGCATTCCTTTGTAATAGATCTTGAGTATTTGCATTATCGATTCATGTTAATTATTATACAATTGATATAGAGATTTCACATTTGTACCTTTGATTAATATTATTCTGCATTTGTAATATATATAAAATGTTTGTAATTCTGATTGATATTACTAATTTTACATTTATAATATCTCAAATATTGCATTATTGATATTATTTATTATTCCTTTGTAATATATCTTTAATTTTTGCATTACTGATTTATGTGATTTATTATGCATTGGTAATAGAATTTAATACTTGCAATATTGATTCATATTTTATAATATATATTTTAATATATCTTTAATATAGGCATTACTGATTATTATTAATCATTAAACATTTGTTTTAGTTCTTAATCATTTGCATTATAGATTCATCTAATGTATTATGCATTTTTTTATACATATTCAACATTTGCATCGTTGATTAATATTAATTGTTATGCATTTGTAACATATCTTCAATTTTTGCATTAAGATTGATATAATTTATTGCACATTTGTTATAAATCTTATTTTTTTATTACTAATTCATATTCTGCATGTTCATGAATATTTTCATTATTGATTCATTTTGTTATAATGGATTTGTAATGGATGTTTCACATTTGCATATTTGATTAATATTAATTATTATACATTTGTTATTGTATTTAATATTTTTATTACAGATTTATATTATTAATTAGACATGTGTAATATATCTCAAGTATTGCCTTATTGATTCATTTTATTATAATGCATCTGTGATCGATATTTCACATTTGAATCATTGATTATTAATTATAATGTATTTGTTACAGTATTTAATATTTGCTATTCTCATTGATTTTATTATATATTTTTAATATATCTCAAATATTGCATTATTGATGCATATTATTCATTATTCCTTTAAAATATCACTTTAATCTTTGCATTACAGATTTATATTATTAATTATTCCTTTGTGTTATAACTTTAATATTTGCATTACTGATTTATATTATTTATTATGCATTTGTGATGGATATTTCACACTTGCATTATTGATTCATGTTAATTATTATGCACTTGGAACATATCTTTCATAATTGGAGTATTGATTTGTATTATTTATTACACATTTGTAATAGAGCATAAGAACATAAGAAATAGGAGCAGGAGTCGACCATTTGGCCCCTCGAGCCTGCTCCGCCATTCAATAATATCGTGGCTGATCTGATCTTGGCCTCAACTCCACTTCCCCGCCCACTCCCCATATGCCTTCACTCCCTGATCGTTCAAAGATCTGTCTATCTCCACCTTAAATATAATCAATGACCCAGCCTCCACAGCTCTCTGCGGCAGAGAATTCCAAAAATACACGACCCTCTGAGAGAAGAAATTCCTCCTCAGCTCCGTTCTAAAGGGGCGGCACCTTATTCGGAAACTATGCCCCCTAGTTCTAGATTTCCCCACAAGGGGAAAATCCTCTCTGCATCTACCCTGTCGAGCCCCCTCAGAATCTTATATGTTTCAACAAGTTCACCTCTCATTCTTCTAAACTCCAATGAGTAGAGGCCCAACCGGCTGAACCTTTCTTCATAAGACAAACCCGTCATCTTCGCATTCATCCCAGTGAACCTTTTCTGAACTGCTTCCAATGCAAGTATATTCCTCCTTTATTAAGGAGACCAGAACTGTGCACGCAGTACTCCAGGTGTGGCCTCACCAATACCCTGTATAACTGGAGCAAGACTTCCCTGCTTTTATACTCCATCCCCTTCGCAATAAAGGCCAAGATACCATTGGCCTTCCTGATCACTTGCTGTACCTGCATACTATCCTTTTGTGTTTCATGCACAAGTAACCCCCAGGTCCCGCTGTACTGCAGCACTTTGCAATTTCTCCCCATTTAAATAATAATTAGCTTTTTTATTTTTCCTCCCAAAGTGGATAACCTCACAGTTTCCCACCTAATACTTCATTGGCCAATTTTTTACCCACACACTTTGCCTGCCTATATCTATTTGTACATTGTGTCCTGCTCACAACTGGCTCTCCCACCCATCTTTGTATTATCAGCAAACATGGCTCCATTACTCTCATCCCTTCATCCAAATCATTAATATAGATTGTAAATAGTGCATGCCCCAATAGTATTTAATATTTGTATTAGTGATTTATTATTTTATTGTGCATGTGTAATCAAAAGGCATTCGATAAGGTGCCACACAAAAGGTTACTGCAGAAGATAAAGGTACGCGGAGTCAGAGGAAATGTATTAGCATGGATAGAGAATTGGCTGACCAACAGAAAGCAGAGAGTCGGGATAAATGGGTCCTTTTCCGGTTGGAAATCAGTGGTTAGTGGTGTGCCACAGGGATCGGTGCTGGGACCACAACTGTTTACAATATACATAGATGACCTAGAAGAGGGGACAGAGTGTAGTGCAACAAAATTTGCACATGACACAAAGATTAGTGGGAAAGCGGGTTGTGTCGAGGACACAGAAAGGCTGCAAGGAGATTTAGATAGGTTAAGCGAATGGGCTAAGGTTTGGCAGATGGAATACAATGTCGGAAAGTGTGAGGTCATCCACCTTGGGAAAAAAACAGTAAAAGAGAATATTATTTGAATGGGGAGAAATTACAACATGCTGCGGTGCAGAGGGACCTGGGGGTCCTTGTGAATGAATCCCAAAAAGTTAGTTTGCAGGTGCAGCAGGTAATCAGGAAGGCGAATGGAATGTTGGCCTTCATTGCGAGAGGGATGGAGTACAAAAGCAGGGAGGTCCTGCTGCAACTGTACAGGGTATTGGTGAGGCCGCACCTGGAGTACTGCGTGCAGTTTTGGTCACCTTACTTCAGGAAGGATATACTAGCTTTGGAGGAGACACAGAGACGGTTCACAAGGCAGATTCCGGAGATGAGGGGTTACCTTATGATGATAGATTGATTAGACTGGGTCTTTATTCGTTGGAGTTCAGAAGGATGAGGGGTGATCTTATAGAAACATTTAAAATAATGAAAGGGATAGACAAGAGAGAGGCAGAGAGGTTGTGTCCACTGGTCGGGCAGACTAGAACTAGGGGGCACAGCCTCAAAATACGGAGGAGCCAATTTTAAACTGAGTTGAGAAGGAATTTCTTCTCCCAGAGAGTTGTGAATCTGTGGAATTCTCTGCCCAAGGAAGCAGTTGAGGCTAGCTCATTGAATGTATTCAGAACACAGATCGATAGATTTTTAATCAATAAGGGAATTAAGGGTTACGGGGAGAGGGCGGGTAAGTGGAGCTGAGTCCACGGCCAGATCAGCCATGATCTTATTGAATGGCGGAGCAGGCTCGAGGGGCTAGATAGCCGACTCCTGTTCCATGTTCTTATGTTCTTATGTTCTTATGTTTTGTTCTCCTAATCTGAGGAAGGACGTTCTTGCTATTGGGGGAGTGCAGCGAAGGTTCACCAGACTGATTCCCGGGATGGCAGGACTGACATATGAGGAGAGACTGGATCGACTGGGCCTTTATACACTGGAGTTTTGAAGGATGAGAGGGAATCTCATAGAAACATATAAAATTCTGACGGGACTGGACAGGTTAGATGCAGGAAGAATGTTCCCGATGTTGGGGAAGTCCAGAACCAGGGGACACAGTCTTAGGATAAGGGGTAAGCCATTTAGGACCGAGATGAGGAGAAACTTCTTCACCCAGAGAGTGGTGAACCTGTGGAATTCCCTACCACAGAGAGTTGTTGAAACCAGTTCATTGGATATATTCCAGAGGGAGTTAGATATGGTCCTTACGCCTAAAGGGATCGAGGGGTATGGAGAGAAAGCAGGAAATGGGTACTGAAGGAATGATCAGCCATGATCTTATTGAATGGTGGTGCAGGCTAGAAGGGCCGAATGGCCGACTCCTGAACCTATTTTCTATGTTTCGATGTAATATATTTTTAATTTTTATGTTACTGATTGATATTATTTATTAAGCATTTGTAATAGATATTTAATATTTGCATCATTGATTCAAATTATTTATTATGCATTTGTCAGATATTAATATTTGCATTACCGATTTATATTATTTATGAATTTGTAATATATCTTTAATATTTTCATTATTGATTAATATTAATTATGCGATTTTAATAGCTATTTATTATTTTCATTATTGATTCATATAATGATTATGTATTTGTAATAGATATATATTATTTGTATTATTGATTCATATTATGGGGTTATGGGGAGCGGGCGAGGAAGTGTTGAGACCAAGGTCAGATCAGCCCTGATCTTATATAATGGTGCAACAGGCTCGAGGGGCTAAATGGCCGACGCCTGCTCCTATTTCTTATCTTCATATATTATTTATTATGTACTTGAAATAGTTATTTAATATTTGTATTATCGATTCATATTTGCATGATGTATTTATGATCGATATTTAACTGCTTTATTGATTCATAATATTCATTAGGGTTTTGTAATAGATACTTAATATTTGTATTATCGATTCATATTTGCATGATTTAGTTATGATCGATATTTAATATTGGCATTGTTAATCGATATTATTAATTCCCCTCCTTCCTGGAGTCTGTTTACACCTCAAGAGATTTAAGGATGTTCATCTTATGTTTTTTATTTATAAGATGCCCTTAAATCACCGATCTTTCTTTGCACATATAAACGGATTTGTACTGCAAATATTATAGTTATATTTACACAACTCTTTCTAATATTTAGACAGCTGGATGTAATACTGATATATGTAATACTGATACTTAAGTATTTGCACGTTTAAATGATCATTTACATTTGTATGTTTGTTTATATTTCTCACGATCATTAATTTATCACCTTTACGTTCCATTCTTAAATTTATCTTAAAATTTAGATTTCAAATTCACTATTTGGGTCCCAGCAGGAGAATTGTGTCCAAGTCTGGGCACCACACTTTAGGAAGTATCTGCAGCTTTGGAGAGGGTGCAGAAGAGGATTTATTAGAATGGTTACAGAGATGTGGGATTGTAGTTACCGTGATAGACTGGAGAAACTGGGGCTGTTCGTCTCAGTGTCCAGAAGCTGAAGAGGAGAATTGAGGGAGGTGCTTAAAGCCATGAAGGATTTAGATCGAAGGATTTAAACATTCACTGCCTCCACCACCGGCGCACCGTGGCTACCGTCTACAAGATGCACTGCAGCAACTCGCCAAGGCTTCATCAGGAGCTCATCCCAAACCCGCGACCTCTGCCGCCTCGAAGGACAAGGGCAACAGGCGCGTGGGAACACCACCACCTCCACGTTCCCCTCCAAGTCACACACACCATCCCGACTTGGAAATATATCGGCCGTTCCTTCATCGTCTCTGGGTCCAAACCCAGGAACTCCCTCCCTAACAGCACTGTGGGAGCACCTTCACCACACGGACTGCAGCGGTTCAAGCAGGTGGCTCACAACCAGCTTGTCAAGGGGCCATTCGGGACGGGCAATAAATCCTGGCCTTGCCCACATCCCAGGAATGAATAATAGAAAAGTTGGAATACATTGCCGGATAGCCTGATGGAAACAGATTCAATAGTAACCTTCAGAAGGGAATTGGATGAAAACATGATGGAAAAAAAACCGCAACGGTGTGGAGAAAGACTAACTGGATTTCTGTTTGAAAGAACAAGCGCAGATTCGATGGGCCGAGTGGCCGCCTTCTGTGCTATACTGTTCTGTGATTCTGTGATATTCCTACACTCAGTCATTCTATCAGAATATTTATCAGATAATATTCAATATATTATGAAAATACATTTGATATTCAACATTTATAGATTCAGGATTAATATCTTCATTATTGACATATACATATATATATATATATAAATAATGTTATAGGTTTATCAATGAAGAACCAAGAACACCAAATTATTTCGAATCGAATTTAACCCCAGGATTAAGACACTGACCATCCAGTGTCCCCACCCTCTACACTCAGTGTTCACCTGGGGACTGAGATACCCCATGGTATCTCCCACTGACCATCCAGTGTCCTCACCCTCTACACTCAGTGTTCACCCGGGGACTGAGATACCCCAAGGTATCTCCCACTGACCATCCAGTGTCCCCACCCTCTACACTCAGTGTTCACCTGGGGACTGAGATACCCCATGGTATATCCCACTGACCATCCAGTGTCCCCACCCTCTACACTCAGTGTTCACCTGGGGACTGAGGTACCCCATGGTATCTCCCACTGACCATCCAGTGTCCCCACCCTCTACACTCAGTGTTCACCCAGGGACTGAGATATCCTATGGTATCTTCCACTGACCTTCCAGTGTCCCCACCCTCTACACTCAGTGTTCACCCGGGGACTGAGATACCCCATGGTATCTCCCAGTGACCATCCAGTGCCCCCCTCTCTACACTCAGTGTTCACCCGGGGACTGAGATACCCCATGGTATCTCCCACTGACCATCCAGTGTCCCCACCCTCTACACTCAGTGTTCACCTGGGGACTGAGATACACCATGGTATCTCCAACTGACCATCCAGTGTCCCCACTCTCTACACTCAGTGTTCACCTGGGGACTGAGATACCCCATGGTATCTACCACTGTCCATCCAGTGTCCGCACCCTCTACACTCAGTGTTCACCTGGGGACTGAGACATCCCATGGTATCTCCCACTGACCATCCAGTGTCCCCACTCTCTACACTCAGTGTTCACCCAGGGACTGAGATACCCCATGGTATCTCCCACTGACCATCCAGTGTCCCCACCCTCTACACTCAGTGTTCACCTGAGGACTGAGATACCCCATGGTATCTCCCACTGACCATCCAGTGTCCCCACCCTCTACACTCAGTGTTCATCTGAGGACTGAGATACCCCACGGTATCTCCCACTGACCATCCAGTGTCCCCACCCTCTACACTCAGTGTTCACCTGGGGACTGAGATACCTCATGATATCTCCCACTGACCATCCAGTGTCCCCACTGTCTACACTCAGAGTTCACCTGGGGACTGAGGTACCCCATGGTATCTCCCACTGACCATCCAGTGTCTCCACCCTCTACACTCAGTGTTCACCTGGGGACTGAGATACTCCATGGTATCTCGCACTGACCATCCAGTATCCCCACCCTCTACACTCAGTGTTCACCTGGGGACTGAGATACCCCATGGTATCTCCCACTGACCATCCAGTGTCCCCACCCTCTACACTCAGTGTTCACCTGGGGACTGAGATACCCCATGGTATCTCCCACTGCCCATCCAGTGTCCCCACTCTCTACACTCAGTGTTCACCTGGGGACTGAGATACCCCATGGTATCTCCCACTGTGGAAATTTATTTTTATCTAAGCTGATACCATACGGTATTTGTGTGCCTTTTGATCAAAATGGATTCCTGGCCCTTCCAGAACTTTCTGCATTTTAGCAGTCAGCTTGCATAAACAGCTAAACCTGGTTTGAGATGGCTGATGGCCATCAGACAGCTCGCAGACAAGTCATGCTGAGACAAGTAACCCCCCTCCCCCATGGTGCTCTCCTATTGTCTACACTACAGGAGTTCCATGTCACCCCACCCTTATCTTCTAGCCATTATCTCTTTCCGAGACCTCATCCATTTGATGCAAACACACAAACTGACCAGGAAATTGGAACAACCCTGACACAATGCAAGACAGGTAATAGCTCATTACCACACTCTCATCGAGTGATGGCCGGCTGGCCAACAAAAAACCCTGACAAAAGGAAATATCTGGATACCATGTCAGGACCAGGATATAGTAATTAACTCTTTATCTGTATTCACTGACTGTGAGACAGAGCAATACACAGGGAGAGGCCAGAACTTGGGTTTTACTGTATAAATATTTTGTTAAACTGAACCATAGTGGAGGTGTTCACTTAGCCCTTGACTGAGTGTGACCTATCCCTTGCGAGCAAGTAAATTAAAGAAACTTCTACCGGAGCTGTAAGTGTCGGAGTCATTCTTTTCGGAGGTCGAGATTTCGACACCACTGACCATCCAGTGTCCCACCCCTCTACACTCAGTGTTCACCCAGGGACTGAGATACCCCATGGTATCTCCCACTGACCATTCAGTGTCCCCACTCTCTGCACTCAGTGTTCACCTGGGGACTGAGATACCCCATGGTATCTCCCACTGACCATCCAGTGTCCCCACTCTCTGCACTCAGTGTTCACCTGGGGACTGAGATACCCCATGGTATCTCCCACTGACCATCCAGTGTCCCCCCCGCTACACTCAGTGTTCACCTGGGGACTGAGATACCCCATGGTATCTCCCACTGACCATCCAGTGTCCCCCCCTCTACACTCAGTGTTCACCCAGGGACTGAGGTACCCCATGGTATCTCCCACTGACCATCCAGTGTCCCCACTCTCTACACTCAGTGTTCACCTGGGGACTGAGATACCCCATGGTATCTCCCACTGACCATCCAGTGTCCCACTCTCTACACTCAGTGTTCACCTGGGGACTGAGATACCCCATGGTATCTCCCACTGACCATCCAGTGTCCCCCCCTCTACATTCAGTGTTCACCTGGGGACTGAGATACCCCATGGTATCTCCCACTGACCATCCAGTGTCCCCCCCGCTACACTCAGTGTTCACCTGGGGACTGAGATACCCCATGGTATCTCCCACTGACCATCCAGTGTCCCCCCCTCTACACTCAGTGTTCACCCAGGGACTGAGGTACCCCATGGTATCTCCCACTGACCATCCAGTGTCCCCACTCTCTACACTCAGTGTTCACCTGGGGACTGAGATACCCCATGGTATCTCCCACTGACCATCCAGTGTCCCACTCTCTACACTCAGTGTTCACCTGGGGACTGAGATACCCCATGGTATCTCCCACTGACCATCCAGTGTCCCCCCCTCTACATTCAGTGTTCACCTGGGGACTGAGATACCCCATGGTATCTCCCACTGACCATCCAGTGTCCCCCCCTCTACATTCAGTGTTCACCTGGGGACTGAGATACCCCATGAGGTCTATCTGTGAGCAGTGAGTTGGAGGAGAGGCTGAGCTGGGAGACAGATTGGAACCTGGTTTAGAGAAGGAGGAAAGGATCCAGGTTTAATTTGGGGGAGTTTTCACCAGGGCGGAGAGTGAGACTGAGGTTATTGGTGCTTCAGGGGTACAAGGCGCTGTGTAACATTAACTGTGCTTTATATTAACATTAAACACCTTTTTGCCACTCAGTCACAGACTCCTCACTCACTGACCCGTGTGTAAATCACACAGTCCTGGACCAGCCCTGGAGGAGCACGGATTGTGGTTTGACTGACTGCATCGGAACCAAACAGTGTGATTGGGATCTTGTCCAAGGATGGTACAGATTTAAAAGGTAACGTGAGGGGGAAGTGACAGATAAACTGATCAATAAACCAGGAGTAAATGTACTGAAGAGAGCAAAGTGTGAGATTAGGAAGCGGTTGTGTAGAGAGAGCGGGACCATCAGTCAGAGCAATGGGGCAGGGAGTGGATAAAGGGAAAGTGGAACAGCTTCTCTCAGTTGATCATTGAATCAGTTCAGGGACTGACTGACTCTGTGTGATTGTTGTTTCAGTTCTGGCGGATGGAAGATTCCGGAGACTGCGGTCCCAGAAAATCACTGCTCCACAAACTTCCCAGGCTGGTTAAACGGTACTTTCAGACTTTATAAGCTCAGATTTACATTCACTGTCCAGCACTGTTCACCTCGGTTACATTCTTCAATATTTATAATCCTCATTTCAGGAGCTCATCCCACCGTGGGACAGGGAGAAGTGACGAGGACAGTGTGTTTTAACTGGGATAGAACTCCCTGCGACTGGACCCTGGAGATAAAGATCAAAAACTGCACCAGTTACTCCGTTTACCAGTTGAAGCCGACAAACTGTAACTTGGCTTTTTGCACAGGTACATTGCCGATTGTGAATGACCCAGAGGGGTGACCCTGGGATGTCCCGTGAAAGCAACACCAATAAGAAAGTTACACGCCCCTTCTGGTTGTATGGGACACAACAGACAAAGTGTCTAAAACACAAAGTGATCTTTTCACCAAAGCTCCAGGGAGCTGAATCAGACTCTGCTCTGTGTGTGTGTCGGGCGCTCTGTTCCCTGGGGTGCCCAGTGATGGCGATAGACCCCCAGTATAGGGCTGGGACCCCCACGCTCCCTCTCCAAGATTTACAGGTCCCGGGGAGTGGGATTGCGATATTCGGGGTTATAGAAAGACAATCTCCGGGCTTCATTATCAGCCTGATGAACTGTCCGGGTGTTCTCCACTCTCGCCTGTCTCTCTTCCTTTGTTACAGATCCCGAGACATCCCCAACTCAGGGGCCTGAGGAACAATCGACTCTCGAATCCACTGCCCGTCCATCCACTATCCCAGCGGGGTCTACAGCCCCAGGTATCTGCCTTGTGGGGTCCATTCTACACAGACTGTTCACCCAGTGTAACTGCTGAAATACTCAGTCCCTCAGAGTCATCCAGTCTCATACCGAGGGGAGTGGGATGAGGAGACGGAGATGAGTGGGATGAAAAGACTGAGGGGAGTAGGCTGAGGGGACTGAGGTGAGTGGGATGAAAAGACTGAGGGGAGTAGGCTGAGGGGACTGAGGGAGTGGGATGTAGTGACTGAGGGGAGTGGAATGGGACGATAATGGGTTAGTGTCCTTTCGAGAAGGAAATCTGCCGTCCTTACCCGGTCTGGCCTATATGTGACTCCAGACCCACAGCAATGTGGTTGACTCTGAACTGCCCTCTGAAATTGCCCAACGAGACACTCAGTTCTATTCAAGAAGATGGCACCCCACCTCTTTCTTAATGGCGATTAGGAATGGGCAACAAATTCTGGCCTTGCCATTGACTCCCACATGCTGGGACTGAATAAAACAATAATACAGTGAGTGAGGCGAGTGGGATGTAGAGTCTGAGGGGCATGGGATTGGATGATTCTGCGTTATACAAAGACTGGTGTCTGACAATCTCCGGGGATCTAGTACCAGCCTGATGATCTGTTCTGGGGTTCCCCACTCTGCACTCTCCCATGTCTCTCTTCCTTTATTACAGATACCGAGACATCCCCAACTCAGGGGCCCGAGGAACAATCAACTCGAGAATCGACTGAGCGTCCACCCACTATCCCAGTGGGGTCTGAGGACTCAGGTATCTGCCTTGTGGTGTCCATTCTAACTGTTCCTTCCTCCCACTGTAACTACATAAATATTCAGTCCCGCAGATTAATTCCGGTCTCTTACTGAGGGGAGTGGGATGTAATGACCGAGGGGAGTGGGATGTAGTGGCCGAGGGGAGTGGGATGTAGTGACCGAGGGGAGTGGGATGTAGTGACCGAGGGGAGTGGGATGTAGTGACTGAGGGGAGTGGGATGTAGTGACTGAGGGGAGTGGGATGTAGTGACCGAGGGGAGTGGGATGTAGTGACTGAGGGGAGTGGGATGTAGTGACTGAGGGGAGTGGGATGCAGTGACCGAGGGGAGTGGGATGTAGTGACTGAGGGGAGTGGGATGTAGTGACTGAGGGGAGTGGGATGTAGTGACCGAGGGGAGTGGGATGTAGTGACCGAGGGGAGTGGGATGTAGTGACCGAGGGGAGTGGGATGGGGTTATTATGGGTTATATAAATACTAAGTCAATCAGCGAAGTAAATCTACTGTCCTTACCTGCTCTGGACTTTATACGTCTCCCGACCCACAGCAATGTCTTGGTAACTTAACTGCTCTCTGAAATTAGCCAGTCACTCTGTCGTATTCACGAAGACGGCTCATGACCAACGTCTCTCGGGCAATTAGAGATGGGCAATAAATGCCGGCTTGCCAGTGTCGCCCACAACCCAGGACCGAATAAAAAATGCAGTGACTGAGGGGAGTGGGTTTGGTGATTCTGGGTTCTATAAAGTCTGGTTTCTAACAATCGACGTGGGTATCTGCCGTGTAGGGTCCATTCGACGCAGACTGTTCACCATCATCACTGTATCTCTCTCTGTCTGGCTCTCTTTCTCTCTGTGGTCCTGTCTGCATCCCTCTGCGTCCCTTCCTGGATCTCTGTCTCTCTCTGTCCATCTCTTTTTCTCTCTGTGTCCCAGTCTCTATCACGATGTCTCTTCCTCTCTGTGCCCCTGCCTTTAACTCTCTCTCTGTCTGTCTGCCTCTCCTTCCTGTCATCTCCGTCTCTCTCTCCCTCCTGTCATCTCCGTCTCTCTCTCCCTCCTGTCCTCTCTCTCTGTCTGTCTGCCTCTCTTTTCTGTCCTCTTCGTTTCTCTCTCCCCCCTGTCCTCTCCGTCTCTCTTTCCCTCCTGTCCTCTCTCCAGTCCATCAACCAGTCAGAATCCCAGTGAAATTCAGGTTGTTTTTATTTGACCCTCGAACTCCGGGACTGTTTTACATCAGTGGACGCTCTGAGCACACCTAACTTTCAGGAGGATTTTGTTGAGGTTGAGGACATTTCAGATTCTCAACAATTCCTGGAAATGAAAACCCTCCCTCTGTCTTAGTCAGGCGCAAAGAGATCGGGCCCGAGTCTCCCAAAGCAGGTCTGTGCTCACAGAGCCATCACTGTCAGTCACTGACTTTGCCCGGTCGGTGCTGTCACAACACAAGGTGCTGTCTCTTGTATTCACTGTAAAATCACTGGGACCAACACGGGAACATATCATATGCTGCTTCACTAATCTTCTCGCTCCCACAACTCCCCCTCACTCTCGCTGATGTCATCTCTCTGTTTATCTCCCTTTCTTTCTGTCTGTCTCTTTCCACATCTCTCTGACTCTCTCACTCTCTATCTCTGTCTCTCTCCGGGTTTGTGACTCTCTCTCTGTCTTTCCCGTTCTCTTTGTCGCTCTCTCTATATATGTTTTCTCACTCCCTCACTCTCTACTGCTGTCTCATTCTGCCTCTTCGTTTCTCTCTCTCTCCATTTTCAATTTATCTATGTCTCTCTATCTCTCTCCAAGACTATCTCTCTCTCTCTCTCTCTGCAACTCTCGTTCTGTGTGCCTGTCTCTCGTCCTCTTGCTCTCTCGCACCTCTCGTTCTCTGTATATTTGTCTCTCCCTGACTCTCGGCCTGTCTCGGTCTCCGTCTCCCTCTCCCTCTCTCTCTGTCTCTATCTCTCCAGGTCTCTCTACCTCTTTCTCCATCTCTGTGTGTAGCTTTCTCTCTCTGCCTCTCTCTGTCTATCTCTCTGCCTCCCTCACTGTCTCACTTTTTCTCTGTCTCCATCTCTCTATATCTCTCTAACTCTTTCTCTATCTCTGTGTGTAGCTCAATCTCTATCTGCCTCTCTCTGTCTATCTCTCTCCTTGTCTCGTTCTGCCTCTCTCTGTCTGTCTCTCTCACGGTCTCTCTCCTTGTCTCTCTCTGACTTTCGATCTGTCTCGCTCTCCCTCTTTCTCTCTAACACTCTCTCTCTGCCTCTCTCTGTCTCTCTCTCTCTCTCACTATCTCTCTCCTTGTCTCTCTCTGACTCTCGATCTGTCTCGCTCTCCCTCTGTCTCTCTAACTCTCTCTCTCTCTCTGCCTATCTCTGTCTCTCTCTCTCTCACTATCTCTCTCCTTGTATCTCTCTGACTCTCTATCTGTCTCTCTAACTCTCTCTCTAGCACTCTCTCTCTCTGTCTATCTCTCTCAATGTCTCCCTCCTTGTCTCTCTCTGACTCTCGATCTGTCTCGCTCTCCCTCTGTCTCTCTAACTCTCTCTCTCTCTGCCTCTCTCTGTCTCTCTCTCTCACCCACTATCTCTCTCTTTGTATCTCTCTGACTCTCTATCTGTCTCTCTAACTCTCCCTCTAACACTCTCTCTCTCTCTGTCTATCTCTCTCACTGTTTCCCTCCTTGTCTCTCTCTGACTCTCGATCTGTCTCGCTCTCCCTCTGTCTCTCTAACTCTCTCTCTCTCTCTGCCTATCTTTCCCTCTCACTGAAAGATGGGGCAAATGTGGGAGAGCTCAGTCACTGAGTACGTTGAAGACAGAGGTGGAAAGTGTTGGGGTACAGAAGGACAGGGGGACAGTGGGGGAAGGTGGAGTTGAGGCCGATGATTGACCATGATCCTGCTGAATGGCGGAGCAGGCTCGAGGGGCCGAATGGTCGACTCCTGCTGCTGTTCCTTATGTCCTTATGAGAAAGTCACAAAGGAAGAAATAAATCATATCGGAAGAGGGGACAGGAGGAGACGAAATAGGGCGAGAGAAAAACATAGAAGCATAGAAAATAGGTTCAGGAGTCGACCATTCGGCCCTTCGAGCCTGCACCACCATTCAATAAGATCATGGCTGATCATTCCCTCAGTAACCCTTTCCTGCTTTCTCTCCATACCTCTCGATCCCTTTGCCGTAAGGGCCACATTTAACTCCCTCTGGAATATATCCAATGAACTGGTCCCAACAACTCTCTGCGGCAGGGAATTCCACAGGTTCACTACAGTTTCTCCTCATCTCGGTCCTAAATGTCTTACCCCTTATCCTTAGATTGTGACCCCTGGTTCTGGACTTCCCCAACATCGGGAACATTCTTCCCGCATCTGGCCTTGCCAGTGACTCCCACATGCTGGGACTGAATAAAACAATAATACAGTGAGTGAGGGGAGTGGGACATAGAGACTGAGGGACATGGGATTGGATGATTCTGCGTTATACAAACACTGGTGTCTGACAATCTCCGGGGATCTAGGACCAGCCTGATGATCTGTTCTGGGGTTCTCCACTCTGCACTCTCCCATGTCTCTCTTCCTTTATTACAGATACCGAGACACCCCCAACTCAGGGGCCCGAGGAACAATCGACTCGAGAATCGACTGAGCGTCCAGCCACTATCCCAGCGGGGTCTGAGGACTCAGGTATCTGCCTTGTGGGGTCCATTCTAACTGTTCCTTGCTCCCACTGTAACTACATAAATATTCAGTCCCGCAGATTAATTCCAGTTTCTTACTGAGGGGAGTGGGATGTAGTGACCGAGGGGAGTGGGATGCAGTGACCGAGGGGAGTGGGATGTAGTGACCGAGGGGAGTGGGATGGGGTTATTATGGGTTATATAAATACTAAGTCCTTCAGGGAAGTAAATCTACTGTCCTGACGTGCTCTGGACTTTATATGTCTCCCGACCCACAGCAATGTCTTGGAAACATAACTGCTCTCTGAAATTAGCCAGTCACTCTGTCGTATTCACGGAGGCGGCTCACGACCAACGTCTCTCGGGCAATTAGAGATGGGCAATAAATGCCGGCTTGCCAGTGTCGCCCACAACCCAGGACCAAATAAAAAATGCAGTGACTGAGGGGAGTGGGTTTGGTGATTCTGGGTTCTATAAAGTCTGGTTTCTAACACTCGACCTGGGTATCTGCCGTGTCAGGTCCATTCTACGCAGACTGTTTACCATCATTACTGTATCTCTCTCTGTCTGTCTCTCTTTCTCTCTGTGTTCCTCTCTCTATCATAATGTCACTTCCTCTCTGTGCCCCTGCCTGTATCTCTCTCTCTGTCTGTCTGCCTCTCCCTCCTGTCCTCTCTCTCTCTCTCTCCCTCCTGTCCTCTCTCTCTCTCTCTCCCTCCTGTCCTCTCTGTCTCCCTCTCCCTCATGTCCTCTCTGTCTCTCTCTCCCTCCTGCCCTCTCTCTCTCTCTCTCCCTCCTGTCCTCTCTCTCTCTTTCTCCCACCTATCCTCTCTCTCTCTCTCCCTCTTATCCTCTCTCTCTGCCTCTCCCTCCTATCCTCCTCTATCTCTCTCTCCCTCCTGTCCTCCTCTATCTCTCTCTCCCTCCTGTCCTCCTCTATCTCTCTATCCCTCCTGTCCTCTCTGTCTCTCTCTCCCTCCTGTCCTCCTCTATCTCTCTATCCCTCCTGTCCTCTCTGTCTCTCTCTCCCTCCTGTCCTCTGTCACTCTCTCCCTCCTGTCCTCTCTGTCTCTCTCTCCCTCCTGTCTTCTCTGTCTCTCTCTCCCTCCTGTCCTCTGTCACTCTCTCCCTCCTGTCCTCTCCCTCTCACCCTCCCTCCTGTCATCTCTGTCTCTCTCTCCCTCCTGTCCTCTCTGTCTCTCTCTCCCTCCTGTCCTCTCTCCAGTCCATCAACCAGTTAGAATCCCACTGAAATTCAGCTTGTCTTTATTTGACCCTCGAACTCGGGGACTGTTTTACATCAGTGGACGCTCTGATCACACCCAACTTTCAGTAGGATTTTGTTGAAGGTGAGAACATCTCAGGGAAATGAAATCCCTCCCTGTGTCTTAGTCAGGCGCAAATAGATCGGGCTCGAATCTCCCCAAAAGGTGTGTGCTCGCAGAGCCATCACTGTCAGTCGTAGAAAAATAGAAACATAGACAATAGGTGCAGGAGTCGGCCATTCGGCCCTTCGAGCCTGCACCACCATTCAATAAGATCATGGCTGATCATTCTCTCAGTACCCCTTTCCTGCTTTCTCTCCATACCCCTCGATCCCTTTAGCTGCAAGCACCATATCTAACTCCCTCTGGAATATAACTGGCCTCCACAACTCTCTGCGGTAACTGTATCTGTCAGTCACTGATTTTGCCCGGTCGGTGCTGTCGCAACACAAGGTGCTGTCTCTTGTATTCACTGTAAAACCACTGGGGCCAACACGGGAACATATCATATGCTGCTTCACTAATCAGCTCTTGGCTTCCATCACAACTCCCCCTCACTCTCGATGATTAATCTCTCTGTTTATCTCCCTTTCTTTCTGTCTGTCTCTTTCCACATCTCTCTGACTCTCTCACTCTCTATCTCTGTCTCTCTCCATGTTTTTGACTCTCTCTCTGTCTTTCCCGTTCTCTTTGTCGCTCTCTCTATATATTTTTTCTCACTCCCTCACTCTCTACTGCTGTCTCATTCTGTGTCTTCGTCTCTCTCTCTCCATTTTCTATTTCTGTCTGTCTTCCTATCTCTTTCCAAGACTATCTCCCTCTCTCTCTCTCTGCACCTCTCATTCTGAGTGTCTGACTCTCGTCCTCTTTTTCTATCGTGCTTTCTCGTGCTCTGCATATTTGTCTCTCCCTGACTCTCTGCATCTCTCACTGTTTCCCTTTCTCTCTGTCTCTATCTCTCCAGGTCTCTCTAATTCTTTCTCTATCCCTGTGTGTTGCTCTCTCTCTCTCTCTCTGCCTCTCTCTGTCTCTGTCTCTCTCTCACTGTCTCTCTCCTTGTCTCTATCTGTCTCGCTCTCCCTCTGTCTCTCTAACTCTCTCTCTCTCTCTCTGTCTCTTTCACTCTCACTGTCTCTCTCCTTGTCTCTCTCCTTGTCTCCATCTGTCTCGCTCTCCCGCTGTCTCTCTCTCTCTCTCTCTCTCTCTGTCTCTCTCTCTCTCGCTATCTCTCTCCTTGTCTCTCTCCTTGTCTCTATCTGTCTCGTTCTCCCTCTGTCTCTCTAACTCTCTCTCTCTCTGCCTCTCTCTATCTATCTCTCTCACTATCTCTCTCCTTGTCTCTCTCTGACTCTCTATCTGTCTCGCTCTCCCTCTGTCTCTCTAACTCCCTCTCTCTCTCTGCCTCTCTCTATCTATCTCTCTCACTGTCTCTCTCCTTGACTCTCTCTAATGCTCTATCTGTCTCACTCTCCCTCTGTCTCTCTAACTCTCTCTCTCTCTTTGTCTATCTCTCTCACTGTCTCTCTCCTTGTCTCTCTCTGACTCTCGATCTGTCTCGCTCTCCCTCTGTCTCTCTAACTCTCTCTCTCTCTCTGCCTATCTTTCCCTCTCACTGAAAGATGGGGCAAATGTGGGAGAGCTCAGTCACTGAGTACGTTGAAGACAGAGGTGGAAAGTTTTGGGGTACAGAGGGACAGGGGAACAGCGCGGGAAGGTGGAGTTGAGGCCGATGATTGACCATGATCCTGCTGAATGGCGGAGCAGGCTCGAGGGACCGAATGGTCCACTCCTGCTGCTGTTCCTTATGTCCTTATGAGAAAGTCACAAAGGGAGAAAATAAATCATATCGGAAGAGGGGACAGGAGGAGACGAAAAGGGGCGAGAGAAAAACATAGAAACACAGAAAATAGGTTCAGGAGTCGGCCATTCGGCCCTTCGAGCCTGCACCACCATTCCATAAGATCATGGCTGATCATTCCCTCAGTACCCCTTTCCTGCTTGCTCTCCATACACCTCGATCCCATTAACCGTAAGGGCCATATCTAACTCCCTCTGGAATATATCCAATGAACTGGCCCCAACAACTCTCTGCGGCCAGGAATTCCACAGATTAACAACTGAGTGAAGAAGTTTCTCCTCATCTCGGTCCTAAATGGCTTACCCCTTATCCTAAGACTGTGTCCCCTGGTTCTGGACTTCCCCAACATCGGGAACAATCTTCCCGCGTCTGGCCTTTCCAGTAACTCCCACATGCTGGGACTGAATAAAACAATAATACAGTGAGTGAGGGGAGTGGGACGTAGAGACTGAGGGGCATGGGATTGGATGATTCTGCGTTATACAAATACTGGTGTCTGTCAATCTCCGGGGATCTAGTACCAGCCTGATGATCTGTTCTGGGGTTCTCCACTCTGCAGTCTCCCATGTCTCTCTTCCTTTATTACAGATACCGAGACATCCCCAACTCAGGGGCCCGAGGAAAAATCGACTCGAGAATCGACTGAGCGTCCAGCCACTATCCCAGCGGGGTCTGAGGACTCAGGTATCTGCCTTGTCGTGTCCATTCTAACTGTTCCTTGCTCCCACTGTAACTACATAAATATTCAGTCCCGCAGTAAATTCCAGTCTCTTACTGAGGGGAGTGGGATGTAGTGACCGAGGGGAGTGGGATGTAGTGACCGAGAGGAGTGGGATGTAGTGACCGAGGGGAGTGGGATGTAGTGACCGAGGGGAGTGGGATGTAGTGACCGAGGGGAGTGGGATGTAGTGACCGAGGGGAGTGGGATGTAGTGACCGAGGGGAGTGGGATGTAGTGACCGAGGGGAGTGGGATGTAGTGACTGAGGGGAGTGGGATGTAGTGACCGAGGGGAGTGGGATGTAGTGACCGAGGGGAGTGGGATGTAGTGACCGAGGGGAGTGGGATGTAGTGACCGAGGGGAGTGGGATGTAGTGACTGAGGGGAGTGGGATGTAGTGACCGAGGGGAGTGGGATGTAGTGACCGAGGGGAGTGGGATGTAGTGACCGAGGGGAGTGGGATGTAGTGACCGAGGGGAGTGGGATTTGGTGACCGAGGGGAGTGGGATGTATTGACCGAGGGGAGTGGGATGTAGTGACCGAGGGGAGTGGGATGTAGTGACCGAGGGGAGTGGGATGTAGTGACCGAGGGGAGTGGGATGTAGTGACCGAGGGGAGTGGGATGTAGTGACCGAGGGGAGTGGGATGTAGTGACCGAGGGGAGTGGGATGCAGTGACCGAGGGGAGTGGGATGTAGTGACCGAGGGGAGTTGGATGTAGTGACCGAGGGGAGTGGGATGTAGTGACCGAGGGGAGTGGGATGTATTGACCGAGGGGAGTGGGATGTAGTGACCGAGGGGAGTGGGATGTAGTGACTGAGGGGAGTGGGATGTAGTGACCGAGGGGAGTGGAATGTAGTGACCGAGGCGAGTGGGATGTAGTGACTGAGGGGAGTGGGATGTAGTGACCGAGGGGAGTGGGATGTAGTGACCGAGGGGAGTGGGATGCAGTGACCGAGGGGAGTGGGATGTAGTGACCGAGGGGAGTGGGATGGGGTTATTATGGGTTATATCAATACTAAGTCCTTCAGGGAAGTAAACCTACTGTCCTGACCTGCTCTGGACTTTATATGTCTCCCGACCCACAGCAATGTCTTAGAAACTTAACTGCTCTCTGAAATTAGCCAGTCACTCTGTCGTATTCACGAAGGCGGCTCACGACCAACGTCTCTCGGGCAATTAGAGATGGGCAATAAATGCCGGCTTGCCAGTGTCCCCCACAACCCAGGACTGATTAAAAGATGCAGTGACTGAGGGGAATGGGTTTGGTGATTCTGGGTTCTATAAAGTCTGGTTTCTAACACTCGACGTGGGTATCTGCCGTGTAGGGTCCATTCTACGCAGACTGTTCACCATCATTACTCTATCTCTCTCTGTCTGTCTCTCTTTCTGTCTGTGTTCCTCTCTCTATCATGATGTCACTTCCTCTCTGTGCCCCTGCCTGTATGTCTCTCTCTGTCTGTCTGCCTCTCCCTCCTGTCCTCTCTCTTTCTCTCTCTCTCCTGTCCTCTCTCTCTCTCTCTCCCTCCTGTCCTCTCTGTCTCCCTCTCCCTCATGTCCTCTCTGTCTGCCTCTCCCTCCTGTCCTCTCTCTTTCTCTCTCTCTCCTGTCCTCTCTCTCTCTCTCTCCCTCCTGTCCTCTCTGTCTCCCTCTCCCTCATGTCCTCTCTATCTCTCTCTCCCTCCTGTCCTCTCTCTCTCTCTCTCCCTCCTGTCCTCTCTCTCTCTTTCTCCCTCCTATCGTCTCTCTCTCTCTCCCTCTTATCCTCTCTCTCTGCCTCTCCCTCCTATCCTCCTCTATCTCTCTCTCCCTCCTGTCCTCCTCTATCTCTCTCTCCCTTCTGTCCTCCTCTATCTCTCTATCCCTCCTGTCCTCTCTGTCTCTCTCTCCCTCCTGTCCTCCTCTATCTCTCTATCCCTCCTGTCCTCTCTGTCTCTCTCTCCCTCCTGTCCTCTGTCACTCTCTCCCTCCTGTCCTCTCTGTCTCTATCTCCCTCCTGTCTTCTCTGTCTCTCTCTCCCTCCTGTCCTCTGTCACTCTCTCCCTCCTGTCCTCTCCCTCTTTCCCTCCCTCCTGTCCTCTCTGTCTCTCTCTCCCTCCTGTCCTCTCTGTCTCTCTCTCCCTCCTGTCCTCTCTCCAGTCCATCAACCAGTTAGAATCCCACTGAAATTCAGCTTGTCTTTATTTGACACTCGAACTCCGGGACTGTTTTACATCAGTGGACGCTCTGATCACACCCAACTTTCAGTAGGATTTTGTTGAAGGTGAGAACATTTCAGGGAAATGAAATCCCTCCTTGTGTCTTAGTCAGGCGCAAATAGATCGGGACCGAGTCTCCCCAAAAGATGTGTGCTCGCAGAGCCATCACTGTCAGTCGTAGAAAAATAGAAACATAGAAAATAGGTGCAGGAGTAGGCCATTCGGCCCTTCGATCCTGCACCACCATTCAATAAGATCATGGCTGATCATTCCCTCACTACCCCTTTCCTGCTTTCTCTCCATACCCCTTGATCCCTTTAGCTGCAAGCACCATATCTAACTCCCTCTGGAATATATCCAATGAACTGGCCTCAACAACTCTCTGTGGCAGGGAATTCCACAGGTTAACCACTCTCTGAGTGAAGAAGTTTCTCCTCATCTCGGTCCTAAATGGCTTACCCCTTATCCTTAGACTGTGAGCCCTGGTTCTGGACTTCCCCAACATCGGGAACATTCTTCCTGCATCTAACCTGTCCAATCCCGTTAGAATTTTATACGTTTCTATTAGATCCCCTCTCATCCTTCTAAACTCCAGTGTATAAAGGCCCAGTTGATCAAATCTTTCTTCACAGGTCAGTCCAGCCATCCCGGGAATCAGTCTGGTGAACCTTCGCTGCACTCCCTCAATAGCAAGAACGTCCTTCCACAGATTAGGAGACCAAAACTGTACACAATATTCCAGGTGAGGCCTCACTCAGGCCCAGTACAACTGCAGTCAGACCTCCCTGCTCCTATACACAAATCCCCTCGCTATGAAGGCCAACATGCCATTTGCCTTCTTCACCGCCTGCGTAGCTGCATGCCAACCTTCAATGACTGATGAACCATGACACCCAGGCCTCGTTGCACCTCCCCTTTTCCTCATCTGCCGCCATTCAGATAATATTCTGCCTTCCTGTTTTTTCCCCCAAAGTGGATAACCTCACACTTATCCACATTATACTGCATCTGCCATGCATTTGCCCTCTCACCTAACCTGTCCAAGTCACCCTGCAGCCTCTTAGCCTCCCCCTCACAGCTCACACTGCCACCCAGCTTAGTGACATCTGTAAACTTGAAGATATTACACTCAATTCCTTCATCTAAATTGTTAGTGTATATTGTAAATAGCTGGGGTCCCAGCACTGAGCCCTGCGGCACTCCACTAGTCACTGCCTGCCATTCTGAAAAGGACCCGTTTATTCCGACACTCTGCTTCCTGTCTGCCAAACAGTTCATTATCCACGTCAGTACATTACCCCCAATACCATGCGCTTTGATTTTGCACACCAATCTCTTGTGTGGGACCTTGTCAAAAGCCTTTTGAAAGTCCAAATACACCACATCCACTGGTTCTCTCTTGTCCACTCTACTAGTTACATCCTCAAAAAATTCCAGTAGATTTGTCAAGCAGGAATTCCCTTTCATAAATCCATGCTGACTTGGACCAATCCTGTCACTGCTTTCCAAACAAAGGCCCAGAATGCAAATCGAGAGAGAGTAGAATGGAGACAAGAGGGGGTGAGCTAGAAAGTGAATAAAAGGGAGGGGAAGGAGAGAGAGAGAATGCAAAAACAGAGGAAGGAGAGCAGGAACTAGAGATGAGCAAGAATTCTGACTCCAGCCCTTTGACCTGCGCTGAACTCTTGCCCTGTTTAGCCTTTTGAAGTTGTGACTGTTGTTTTTAGATCCCAATGAGCGGTGTATTCACGTGCAGCTTACTTCGTCGACCAAGCTCGACGGTGAAACGAAGAAACAGATCGTTGCTGATCAGGTGAGAGACAGCACGGCACTGAGGGCCAACACTGGGCCACACCACACCACATCCCCCCCCCCCCTCGCCGTCTGAATTCACCTCAGACACCTCACCAGTTCCACTTCCCCCTCTGGGTATCGTCCTGTCCCCCCCAACACAACATTCATGGAGCTGTGGTATCGGGCAGTTCGAGGGGCTGAATGGGCCTCCTCCTGTTCCTGTGTAACAGGCTCGAGGGGCTGAATGGGCCTCCTCCTGTTCCTGTGTAACAGGCTCGAGGGGCTGAATGGGCCTCCTCCTGTTCCTGTGTAACAGACTCGAGGGACTGAATGGGCCTCCTCCTGTTCCTGTGTAACAGGCTCGAGGGGCTGAATGGGCCTCCTCCTGTTCCTGTGTAACAGGCTCGAGGGGCTGAATGGGCCTCCTCCTGTTCCTGTGTAACAGGCGCGAGGGGCTGAATGGGCCTCCTCCTGTTCTTGTGTAACAGGCTCGAGGGGCTGAATGTGCCTCCTCCTGTTCCTGTGTAACAGGCTCGAGGGACCGAATTGGCCTCCTCCTGTTCCTAACAGGCTCGAGCGGCTGAATGGCCTCCTCCTGTTCCTAACAGGCTCGAGGGGCTGAATGGGCCTCCTGATGGGAGGATCATTTCTCTTTGTCGCTCTGTTTTCTCTCTCTCTCTCTCTCTCTCTCTTTCTGTCTCTCTCACTTTCTCTTTCATTCTATCTCCATCTGTGTCTCTTGCTCTCTCTTTCTCTCCCATTCTATCTCTCAGTGTCTGTCTCTCTCTCTATTTCGCACCCACTATCTCTTTCTCTCTCTCACCTGCTGTCTTCCTCTCTCTGCCACTATCGCTATCGATCTCATTGTCTGTCTCTCTCACACATTGTCTGTCTCTCTCACACATTGTCTGTCTCTCTCACACACTGTCTGTGTCTGTCTCACACTGTCTCGACATATCTATCTATCTCTCCACGCGCTCTGTCACTGTCACTCTCTCTATCCCCATCTCGCTCTCTCTCTGTCACTGTTTATCTCTGTCTCTTTCTCTGCCACTATCACTTTCTCCCCCTCTCTCTTTCTCCCTCCTTCTCTCTCTCTCTCTCTCTCTCTATCCCCCCTTTCTCTCTGTCACTCTCTCTCTCTCTCTATCTCTATCACTCTCTCTGTCTCAATATCTACCACACCCTCTCTCTCTCTCTGTGTCTCTCTCCCCCCGCCCCTGCCCCCGCTCTCTCTCTATCACCCCTGTCTCTCTTGATCACTGTCACTCTCTCTCTCTCTCTGACTCTCTCAGTCTGTCTCTCTATCCCCTCTCTCTCCCTCTCTCTACCCCCTCTCTCTCTCTCCTCCCTTCCCTCTCTGTCTCCCTCTCTCTATCCCCCCTCTCTCTCTCTCTCTCTCTCTGTCTCTCTCTCTCTTTCTCCTCCCTCCCCTCTCTGTCTCCCTCTCTCTATCCCCTCTCTCTCTGTCTCTCTGTCTCTCTCTCTCCTCCCTTCCCTCTCTGTCTCCCTCTCTCTATCCCCTCTCTCTCTGTCTCTGTCTCTCTCTCTCTCCTCCCTTCCCACTCTGTCTCCCTCTCTCTATCCCCTCTCTCTCTGTCTCTCTCTCTCTCTCTCTCTCTCCTCCCTTCCCTCTTTGTCTCCCTCTCTCTATCCCCCCTCTCTCTCTCTCTCTCTCTCTGTCTCTCTCTCTCTTTCTCCTCCCTTCCCTCTCTGTCTCCCTCTCTCTATCCCCTCTCTCTCTGTCTCTCTGTCTCTCTCTCTCTCTCCTCCCTTCCCTCTCTGTCTCCCTCTCTCTATCCCCTCTCTCTCTGTCTCTGTCTCTCTCTCTCTCCTCCCTTCCCACTCTGTCTCCCTCTCTCTATCCCCTCTCTCTCTCCTCCCTTCCCACTCTGTCTCCCTCTCTCTATCCCCTCTCACTCTGTCTCTCTGTCTCTCTCTCTCTCTCTCCTCCCTTCCCTCTCTGTCTCCCTCTCACTATCCCCTCTCTCTCTGTCTCTGTCTCTCTCTCTCTCCTCCCTTCCCACTCTGTCTCCCTCTCTCTATCCCCTCTCTCTGTGTCTCTGTCACTCTCTCTCTCCTCCCTTCCCACTCTGTCTCTCTCTCTCCTCCCTTCCCACTCTGTCTCCCTCTCTCTATCCTCTCTCTCTCTGTCTCTGTCTCTCTCTCTCTCCTCCCTTCCCTCTCTGTCTCTCTCCCTAGCCCCTCTCTGCCCCTGCACTCCCATCCTTGCTGCAACACTCACCCGTTCTCCTTTCTGCGATGCAGATGAATAAGATGTTGAACGAACAGTGCCCGAACGAGAAATTTAATTTCAAAGCGGACGACGTTGAGTCTTCGGATGGGAATTGACCGAGCGAGCCCGTCAGTTAGAGCCCGTGATACTGTCTCCACGTCTGTGTGTGTGTGTGTGTGTGTGTGTGTGTGTGACAGCCTGCCGAGATTCCGGCTCTGCCTGATCGACAGTCGTCTCGTTCAACCCAGGGCAACTCTCCGCCAAAGGTTCATCTCCAACGAGACGCGTGCGGTTCTTGTATCGCTATTGATGCCTCTTCCTACTGCAAGGGCGCGGGAGCTTTGAGCATTAGCCGTGGGAAACACCATCCCATATTGAAGTCGTGACTACTGGACTGTTGAAGCGAGACTGAGCCTCCAGCTGGGGCCTGTTTGAGGCAGAGGGGACCTCCTGCTCAGTAAGAGAACCTCAGCAAAGAGCCAGCCACCCAGCATTGTGCAGAGGCTGCTGAGCGTCAGGGTGCTGTCAGTCAGTGCTGACACTGGGCGGGCGGGCGGGTACTCCTGGCCAAAGGACAACCTCTGGATGGAGGTCATCATTGTAATTGTGCTTTCTCGAGAGCGGGGAGGGAATTCACTGGTTTGCTCCAGACAGAATTAATTATAGACTAATCAGTAAATATATTCTTTGGTAGAACAGCAGTTATGTGAGACAAAACGAAACCTTTGTTCAGGTGATGAAGGGACAGGAATTATGATCAGAAGCGGTGAGCTGGTTCTATCTGTACACATTGGAGTTTAGAAGAATGAGAAGGGATCTGATTGAAACATATAAGGTACTGAGGGGTCTGGACAGGGCAGATGCAGAGAGGATGTTTCCCCCCGCGGGGGAATCTAGGACCAGGGGGCTTAGGTTAAGCAGAAGTGTACCCCATTGAGAACGGAGAGAAGGAGAAATTTCTTCTGGTGAAGGTTTAGAATTCTCTGCCCCAGAGAGCTGTGGAGGCTGGGTCATTGAACATACTGAAGGGGGAGATAGACAGAATTTTGGTGGATAAGGGAGTGAAGGATGATGGGGAGCGGGCAGGTAAGCCGAGATCAGATCAGCCATGATCTTATTGAATGGTGGAGCAGGTTCAAGGGACCGAATGACCGACTCCTGCTGCTGTTTCCTATCCTTTTATCGTCCTGTCGAAAGGCGAGCCTCTGGGTAGATATCTTTATTTTAAGTAGGGTTTCTCGAGTGTGTGTGTGTGGGGGGCGGGGGTGGAATTAGTTGTTTGTGGTCCCACTGGAGTTTAGAAGGATGAGAGGTGATCTCATAGAAACATATAACAGACTGACTGGACAGGATAGATTAGATACAGGAAGAATGTTCCCGATGTTGGGGAAGTCCAGAACCAGGGGACACAGTCTAAGGATAAGGGGTAAGCCATTTAGGACTGAGATGAGGAGAAACTTCTTCACTCAGAGAGTTGTTAACCTGTGGAATTCTCTACCGCAGAGAGTTGTTGATGCCAGTTCGTTGGATATATTCCAGAGGGAGTTAGATATTGCCCTTGCAGCTAAAGGGATCAAGGGGTACGGAGAGAAAGCAGGAAAGGGGTACTGAGGGAATGATCAGCCATGATCCTATTGAATGGTGGTGCAGGCTCGAAGGGCCGAATGGCCCACTCCTGAACCTATTGTCGATGTTTCTATGTTTCTTACAGAATTAATTACAGACTTATAAGTAAAGATATTCTTTGGTAGAACAGCAATTATACGCGATAAAAGCTCAACGTTTTGATTAGATGAGGGAGGACCGGAGTTATACTGAGTTCAGGAGCGCAGTGTGAAATAAGTGAGGGTGTCAGCTTTATTAGTCGAAGTTACTGGTCACGGGCGGGTCCGGTGAGATTCTCCTGACACGGAGTTTTATTCCTGAGGAAGTGGAGAAGCCGAAGGATTGCATCCTGACCCACGTCAGTCAACAGGCGGCTTGTGGAAATGAGCCAGTGGTATGTTCCCCGTTCTGTGGTGTGAAGGTGGAAGCCTGGAGAGATGAGCCAGACATGGTCAGGGTAGTTGTAGCTTCCACTGATGGAGATTTGGACAAAGGAGGAACCTGGAGCTCAGCGATGTAGCAATAAAGTGACGGACCGGAATGAGGATTGACATTGCAAGGGAGTTTGCAGGGGCCTGTAAACTGAGCTCAGAACTGTAAGGCCCTTTGAGCCCCCTTCAACATCGGCTGTGTCTGTAAGCCCCGTCTTTTTACTGTGTGTTTAAACGCTACTGCATGATCTGCACTGCTCAATAAATCAACAAACGCTTCACCTGCACGTGTCAAGAAACTTATTGATCTTGGAGGAATGGCCAGAAAAGCTGATCAGAAAAAGCCGGTGTTTTTTTCCCTGATAAGAACATAAGAAATAGGAGCAGGAGTGGGCCATACGGCCCCTCGAGCCTGCTCCACCATTTAATACCATCGTGGCTGATCTGATCATGGTCTCAGCTCCACTTCCCCGCCCGCTCGCCATAACGCTTTCACTCCCTTATCACTCAAAAATCTGTCCATCCCCGCCTTAAATATATTCAGTGACACAGCCCCCACAGCTCTTTGGGACAGGGAATTCCACAGATTCACCAGAACAAGTTCCTCCTTAACTCCGTCTGAATTGTGCGACCCCTTCTTCTGAGACTGTGCCCCCAAGTTCTAGATTCCCGTTCGAGGGGAAACACCCTCACTGCATCTACCCTGTCCAGCCCCCTGAGAATCTTATACATTTCAGTAAGATCACCTCTCATTCTTCGAAACTCCAATGAGTAAAGGACCAACCGATGGGTCAGTATTTACAGGGGGTCCCTGGGGGGTGTGTCAGTATTAACAGGGGGTCCCCGGAGAGTGTGTCAGTATTTACAGGGTGTCCCCGGCAGTGTGCCAATATTTGCAGGTGGTCCCCGGGGAGTGTGTCAGTATTTACAGGGGATACCCGGGGAGTGTGTCAGTGATTACAGGGGGTCCCCGGGCAGTGTGTCAGTATTTACAGGGGGTCACCCGAGTGTGTCAGGATTTGCAGGTGGTCCCCGGGGAGTGTGTCAGTATTTACAGGGGGTCCCCAGGTAGTGTGTCAGTAATTACAGGGGGTCCCCAGGGAGTGTGTCAGTAATTACAGGGGGTCACCGGGGAGTGTGTCAGTATTTACAGGGGGTCCCCGGGGAGTGAGTCAGTATTTACAGGGTGTTCCAGGCAGTGTGCCAGTATTTGCAGTGGTCCCCGGGGAGTGTGTCAGTATTTACAGGGATTCCCGGGGGAGTGTGTCAATATTTACAGGGGGTCCCCGGGGAGTGTGTCAGTATTTACAGGGAGTCCATGGGGAGAGTGTCAGCATTTACAGGAGGTCACTAGGGAGTGTGTCAGTATTTACAGTGATTCCCCAGGGAGTGTGTCGATAATTACAGGGAGTCCACGGGAGTGTGTCAGTATTTACAGGGGGACCCGGGAGTGTGTCGGTATTTACAGGGGGTCCCCGGGGAGTGTGTCAATATTTACAGGGGGTCCCTTGGAGTGTGTCAGTAATTACAGGGGGTCCCCGGGGAGTGTGTCAGTACTTACAGGGGGTCCCCGAAGTGTAGTATTTACAGGGAGTCCCCGGGGAGTGCGTCAGTATTTACAGGGGGTCCCCGGAGTATGTCAGTATTTACAGGTGGTCCCCGGGGAGTGTGTCAGTATTTTTAGGGGGTCCCCGGCAGTGTGCCAGTATTTGCAGGTGGTCCCCGGGGAGTGCGTCATTATTTACAGGGGGTCCCTGGGGAGTGTGTCAGTATTTACAGGGGGTCCCCAGGGAGTGTGTCAGTAATTACAGGGGGTCCCCGGGGAGTGTGTCAGTATTTACAGGGGGTCACCCGAGTGTGTCAGTATTTGCAGGTGGTCCCCGGGGAGTGTGTCAGTATTTACAGGGGGTCACCAGGGAGTGTGTCAGTAATTAAAATGAGTCCCCAGGGAGTGTGTCAGTATTTACAGGGTGTCCTCGAGAGTATGTCATTATTTTAAGGGGGTCCCCGGGGAGTGTATCAGTATTTACAGGGGGTCCCCGAAGTGTGTCAGTATTTTCAGGGGGTCCCCGGCAGTGTGCCAGTATTTGCAGGTGGTCCCCGGAGAGTGTGTCATTATTTACAGGGGGTCCCCGGGGAGTGTGTCAGTAATTACAGGGGGTCCCCGGAGAGTGTGTCAGTATTTATAGGGGGTCACACGAGTGTGTCAGTATTTGCAGATGGTCCCCGGGGAGTGTATCAGTATTTACAGGGGGTCCCCAGGGATTGTGTCAGTAATTACAGGGGGTCCCCAGGGAGTGTGTCAGTAATTAGAGAGTGTCACCAGGGAGTGTGTCAGTATTTACAGGGGGTCCCCGGGGAGTGTTTCAGTATTTACAGGGGGTCCCAGGCAGTGTGCCAGTATTTGCAGGTGGTCCCCGGGGAGTGTGTCAGTATTTACAGGGAGTCCTCGCGAGTGTGTCATTATTTACAGGGTGTCCTCGGGAGTATGTCATTATTTAGAGGGGGTCCCCGGGAGTGTGTCAGTATTTACAGGGTGTCCTCGGGAGTATGTCATTATTTACAGGGGGTCCACGGGGAGTGTGTCAGTATTTACAGGCGGTCCCGTGGAGTGTGTCAGTATTTTCAGGGAGTCCCTGGGGAGTGTGTCAGTATTTACAGGGGGTCCCCGGAGTGTGTCAGTATGTACATGGGGTCCACCGTGGAGTTTGTCAGTATTTACAGGGGGTCCACGGGAGTGTGTCAGTATTTACAGGGGGTCCCCGGGGAGTGTGTCGGTATTTTCACGGTGACCCGGGAGTGTGTCGGTATTTACAGGGGGTCCCCGGAGTGTATCAGTATTTTCAGGGGGTTCCCCGGCAGTGTGCCAGTATTTGCAGGTGGTCCCCGGAGAGTGTGTCATTATTTACAGGGGTTCCACGGGGAGTGTGTTAGTATTTACAGGGTGTCCCCAGGGAGTGTGTCAGTAATTACAGGGGGTCCCCGGGGAGTGTGTCAGTATTTACAGGGGGTCACCCGAGTGTTTCAGTATTTGCAGATGGTCCCCGGGGAGTGTGTCAGTATTTACAGGGGGTCCCCAGGGAGTGTGTCAGTAATTACAGGGGGTCCCCAGGGAGTGTGTCAGTATTTACAGGGGGTCCCCGGGGAGTGTGTCAGTATTTACAGCGGGTCCCAGGCAGTGTGCCAGTATTTGCAGGTGGTCCCCGGGGAGTGTGTCAGTATTTACAGGGAGTCCTCGGGAGTGTGTCATTATTTAGAGAAGGTCCGCGGGAGTGTGTCAGTATTTACAGGGTGTCCTCGGGAGTATGTCATTATTTACAGGGGGTCCTCGGGGAGTGTGTCAGTATTTACAGGCGGTCGCGTGGAGTGTGTCAGTATTTTCAGGGAGTCCCTGGGGAGTGTGTCAATAATTACAGGGGGTCCTCGGGGAGTGTGTCAGTATTTACAGGGGGTCCCCGGGAAGTGTGTCAGTATTTACAGAGGGTCCCCGGGGAGTGTATCATTATTTACAGAGGGTCCCCGGGAAGTGTGTCAGTATTTACAGGGAGTCCCCGGAGTGTGTCAGTATGTACATGGGGTCCACCTTGGAGTGCGTCAGTATTTACAGGGGGTCCACGGGAGTGTGTCAATATTTACAGGGAGTCCCCGGGGAGTGTTTCAGTATTTACAGGGGTTCCCCGGGGAGTGTGTCAGTATTTACAGGGGGTCCCCAGGGAGTGTGTCAGTATTTTCAGGGTGTACCCGCGAGTGTGTCAGTATTTACAGGGAGTCCCCGGGGAGTGTGTCAGTATTTAAAGGGGGTCCCCGGTGAGTGTGTCAGTATTTACAGGGAGTCCTCGGGGAGAGTGTCAGTATTTACAGGGGTCCCCGGGAAGTGTATTAGTAATTACAGTGGGTCCTCGGCAGTGTGTGAGTATTTACGGGGTCCCCGGGGAGTGTGTCAGTATTTACAGGGGGTCCCCGGGGAGTGTGTCAGTATTTACTGGGGGTCCCCGGGGAGTGTGTCAGTATTTACAGGGAGTCCCCGGGAGTGTGTCGGTATTTACAGGGGGTCCCCGAAGTGTGTCAGTATTTTCAGGGGGTCCCCGGCAGTGTGCCAGTATTTGCAGGTGGTCCCCGGAGAGTGTGTCATTATTTACAGGGGGTCCCCGGGGAGTGTGTCAGTATTTACAGGGGGTCCCCAGGGAGTGTGTCAGTATTTACAGGGGGTCCCCAGGGAGTGTGTCAGTAATTACAGGGGGTAACCAGGGAGTGTGTAAGTAATTAGAGGGGGTCACCGGGGAGTGTGTCAGTATTTACAGGGGGTCCCCGGGGAGGTTGTCAGTATTTACAGGGGGTCCCAGGCAGTGTGCCAGTATTTGCAGGTGGTCCCCGGGGAGTGAGTCAGTATTTACAGGGAGTCCTCGGGAGTGTGTCATTATTTAGAGGGGGTCCCCGGGAGTGTGTCAGTATTTACAGGGTGTCCTCGGGAGTATGTCATTATTTACAGGGGGTCAACGGGGAGTGTGCCAGTATTTACAGGCGGTCCCGTGGAGTGTGTCAGTATTTTCAGGGAGTCACTGGGCCGTGTGTCAATAATTACAGGGGGTCCCCGGCAGCGTGTCAGTATTTACAGAGGGTCCCCGGGCAGTGTGTCATTATTTACAGGGGGTCCCCGGGAAGTGTGTCAGTATTTACAGGGGGGCCCCGGAGTCTGTCAGTATGTACATGGGGTCCACCGTGGAGTGTGTCAGTATTTACAGGGGGTCCACGGGAGTGTGTCAGTATTTACAGGGGGTCCCCGGGGAGTGTGTCGGTATTTACACGGGGACCCGGGAGTGTGTCGGTATTTACAGGGGGTCCCCGGGGAGTGTGTCAATATTTACAGGGGGTCCCTTGGAGTGTGTCAGTAATTACAGGGGGTCCCCGGGGAGTGTGTCAGTACTTACAGGGGGTCCCCAGAGTGTAGTATTTACAGGGAGTCCCCGGGGAGTGCGTCAGTATTTACAGGGGGTCCCCGTAGTATGTCAGTATTTACAGGTGGTCCCCGAGGAGTGTGTCAGTATTTTTAGGGGGTCCCCGGCAGTGTGTCAGTATTTGCAGGTGGTCCCCGGGGAGTGTGTCAGTATTTACAGGGGGTCACCAGGGAGTGTGTCAGTAATTACAATGGGTCCCCAGGGAGTGTGTCAGTATTTACAGGGTGTCCTCGGGAGTATGTCATTATTTTAAGGGGGTCCCCGGGGAGTGTGTCAGTATTTACAGGGGGTCCCCGGGAAATGTGTCAGTATTTAAAGGGAGTCCATGGGGAGAGTGTCAGTATTGACAGGAGGTCACCGGGGAGTGTGTCAGTTATTACAGGGGTTCCCCGGGGAGTGTGTCAATATTTACAGGGAGTCCCCGGGAGTGTGTCAGTATTTACAGGGGGTCCCCGGGGAGTGTGTCGGTATTTACAGGGGGACCCGGGAGTGTGTCGGTATTTACAGGGGGTCCCCGGAGTGTGTCAGTATATACAGGGATTCCCCGGGGAGTGTGTCAGTATTTACAGGGATTCCCCGGGCAGTGTGTCGATATTTACAGGGAGTCCCCGGGAGTGTGTCAGTATTTACAGGGGGACCCAGGAGTGTGTCGGTATTTACAGGGGGTCCCCGGGGAGTGTCAATATTTACAGGGGGTCCCTGGGAGTGTGTCAGTATTTACAGGGGGTCCCCGGAGTGTGTCAGTATGTACATGGGGTCCACCGTGGAGTTTGTCAGTAATTACAGGGGGTCCCCGAAGTGTGTCAGTATTTTCAGGGGGTCCCCGGCAGTGTGCCAGTATTTGCAGGTGGTCCCCGGAGAGTGTGTCATTATTTACAGGGGGTCCCCGGGGAGTGTGTCAGTAATTACAGGGGGTCCCCGGTGAGTGTGTCAGTATTTACAGGTGGTCCCCAGGGAGTGTGTCAGTAATTACAGGGGGTCCCCAGGGAGTGTGTCAGTAATTAGAGAGGGTCACCAGGGAGTGTGTCAGTATTTACAGGGGGTCCCCGGGGAGTGTTTCAGTATTTACAGGGGGTCCCAGGCAGTGTGCCAGTATTTGCAGGTGGTCCCCTGGTAGTGTGTCAGTATTTACAGGGAGTCCTCGGGAGTGTGTCATTAATTACAGGGTGTCCTCGGGAGTATGTCATTATTTAGAGGGGGTCCCCGGGAGTGTGTCAGTATTTACAGGGTGTCCTCGGGAGAATGTCATTATTTACAGGGGGTCACCCGAGTGTGTCAGGATTTGCAGGTGGTCCCCGGGGAGTGTGTCAGTATTTACAGGGGGTCCCCAGGTAGTGTGTCAGTAATTACAGGGGGTCCCCAGGGAGTGTGTCAGTAATTACAGGGGGTCACCGGGGAGTGTGTCAGTATTTACAGGGGGTCCCCGGGGAGTGCGTCAGTATTTACAGGGTGTTCCAGGCAGTGTGCCAGTATTTGCAGTGGTCCCCGGGGAGTGTGTCAGTATTTACAGGGATTCCCGGGGGAGTGTGTCAATATTTACAGGGGGTCCCCGGGGAGTGTGTCAGTATTTACAGGGAGTCCATGGGGAGAGTGTCAGCATTTACAGGAGGTCACTAGGGAGTGTGTCAGTATTTACAGTGATTCCCCAGGGAGTGTGTCGATAATTACAGGGAGTCCACGGGAGTGTGTCAGTATTTACAGGGGGACGCGGGAGTGTGTCGGTATTTACAGGGGGTCCCCGGGGAGTGTGTCAATATTTACAGGGGGTCCCTTGGAGTGTGTCAGTAATTACAGGGGGTCCCCGGGGAGTGTGTCAGTACTTACAGGGGGTCCCCGAAGTGTAGTATTTACAGGGAGTCCCCGGGGAGTGCGTCAGTATTTACAGGGGGTCCCCGGAGTATGTCAGTATTTACAGGTGGTCCCCGGGGAGTGTGTTAGTATTTTTAGGGGGTCACCGGCAGTGTGCCAGTATTTGCAGGTGGTCCCCGGGGAGTGCGTCATTATTTACAGGGGGTCCCTGGGGAGTGTGTCAGTATTTACAGGGGGTCCCCAGGGAGTGTGTCAGTAATTACAGGGGGTCCCCGGGGAGTGTGTCAGTATTTACAGGGGGTCACCCGAGTGTGTCAGTATTTGCAGGTGGTCCCCGGGGAGTGTGTCAGTATTTACAGGGGGTCACCAGGGAGTGTGTCAGTAATTAAAATGAGTCCCCAGGGAGTGTGTCAGTATTTACAGGGTGTCCTCGAGAGTATGTCATTATTTTAAGGGGGTCCCCGGGGAGTGTATCAGTATTTACAGGGGGTCCCCGAAGTGTGTCAGTATTTTCAGGGGGTCCCCGGCAGTGTGCCAGTATTTGCAGGTGGTCCCCGGAGAGTGTGTCATTATTTACAGGGGGTCCCCGGGGAGTGTGTCAGTAATTACAGGGGGTCCCCGGAGAGTGTGTCAGTATTTATAGGGGGTCACACGAGTGTGTCAGTATTTGCAGATGGTCCCCGGGGAGTGTATCAGTATTTACAGGGGGTCCCCAGGGATTGTGTCAGTAATTACAGGGGGTCCCCAGGGAGTGTGTCAGTAATTAGAGAGTGTCACCAGGGAGTGTGTCAGTATTTACAGGGGGTCCCCGGGGAGTGTTTCAGTATTTACAGGGGGTCCCAGGCAGTGTGCCAGTATTTGCAGGTGGTCCCCGGGGAGTGTGTCAGTATTTACAGGGAGTCCTCGCGAGTGTGTCATTATTTACAGGGTGTCCTCGGGAGTATGTCATTATTTAGAGGGGGTCCCCGGGAGTGTGTCAGTATTTACAGGGTGTCCTCGGGAGTATGTCATTATTTACAGGGGGTCCACGGGGAGTGTGTCAGTATTTACAGGCGGTCCTGTGGAGTGTGTCAGTATTTTCAGGGAGTCCCTGGGGAGTGTGTCAGTATTTACAGGGCGTCCCCGGAGTGTGTCAGTATGTACATGGGGTCCACCGTGGAGTTTGTCAGTATTTACAGGGGGTCCACGGGAGTGTGTCAGTATTTACAGGGGGTCCCCGGGGAGTGTGTCGGTATTTTCACGGTGACCCGGGAGTGTGTCGGTATTTACAGGGGGTCCCCGGAGTGTATCAGTATTTTCAGGGGGTTCCCCGGCAGTGTGCCAGTATTTGCAGGTGGTCCCCGGAGAGTGTGTCATTATTTACAGGGGTTCCACGGGGAGTGTGTTAGTATTTACAGGGGGTCCCCAGGGAGTGTGTCAGTAATTACAGGGGGTCCCCGGGGAGTGTGTCAGTATTTACAGGGGGTCACCCGAGTGTGTCAGTATTTGCAGATGGTCCCCGGGGAGTGTGTCAGTATTTACAGGGGGTCCCCAGGGAGTGTGTCAGTAATTACAGGGGGTCCCCAGGGAGTGTGTCAGTATTTACAGGGGGTCCCCGGGGAGTGTGTCAGTATTTACAGCGGGTCCCAGGCAGTGTGCCAGTATTTGCAGGTGGTCCCCGGGGAGTGTGTCAGTATTTACAGGGAGTCCTCGGGAGTGTGTCATTATTTAGAGACGGTCCGCGGGAGTGTGTCAGTATTTACAGGGTGTCCTCGGGAGTATGTCATTATTTACAGGGGGTCCTCGGGGAGTGTGTCAGTATTTACAGGCGGTCGCGTGGAGTGTGTCAGTATTTTCAGGGAGTCCCTGGGGAGTGTGTCAATAATTACAGGGGGTCCTCGGGGAGTGTGTCAGTATTTACAGGGGGTCCCCGGGAAGTGTGTCAGTATTTACAGAGGGTCCCCGGGGAGTGTATCATTATTTACAGAGGGTCCCCGGGAAGTGTGTCAGTATTTACAGGGAGTCCCCGGAGTGTGTCAGTATGTACATGGGGTCCACCTTGGAGTGCGTCAGTATTTACAGGCGGTCCACGGGAGTGTGTCAATATTTACAGGGAGTCCCCGGGGAGTGTTTCAGTATTTACAGGGGTTCCCCGGGGAGTGTGTCAGTATTTACAGGGGGTCCCCAGGGAGTGTGTCAGTATTTTCAGGGTGTACCCGCGAGTGTGTCAGTATTTACAGGGAGTCCCCGGGGAGTGTGTCAGTATTTAAAGGGGGTCCCCGGTGAGTGTGTCAGTATTTACAGGGAGTCCTCGGGGAGAGTGTCAGTATTTACAGGGGTCCCCGGGAAGTGTATTAGTAATTACAGTGGGTCCTCGGCAGTGTGTGAGTATTTACGGGGTCCCCGGGGAGTGTGTCAGTATTTACAGGGGGTCCCCGGGGAGTGTGTCAGTATTTACTGGGGGTCCCCGGGGAGTGTGTCAGTATTTACAGGGAGTCCCCGGGAGTGTGTCGGTATTTACAGGGGGTCCCCGAAGTGTGTCAGTATTTTCAGGGGGTCCCCGGCAGTGTGCCAGTATTTGCAGGTGGTCCCCGGAGAGTGTGTCATTATTTACAGGGGGTCCCCGGGGAGTGTGTCAGTATTTACAGGGGGTCCCCAGGGAGTGTGTCAGTATTTACAGGGGGTCCCCAGGGAGTGTGTCAGTAATTACAGGGGGTAACCAGGGAGTGTGTAAGTAATTAGAGGGGGTCACCGGGGAGTGTGTCAGTATTTACAGGGGGTCCCCGGGGAGGTTGTCAGTATTTAGAGGGGGTCCCAGGCAGTGTGCCAATATTTGCAGGTGGTCCCCGGGGAGTGAGTCAGTATTTACAGGGAGTCCTCGGGAGTGTGTCATTATTTAGAGGGGGTCCCCGGGAGTGTGTCAGTATTTACAGGGTGTCCTCGGGAGTATGTCATTATTTACAGGGGGTCAACGGGGAGTGTGTCAGTATTTACAGGCGGTCCCGTGGAGTGTGTCAGTATTTTCAGGGAGTCACTGGGCCGTGTGTCAATAATTACAGGGGGTCCCCGGCAGCGTGTCAGTATTTACAGAGGGTCCCCGGGCAGTGTGTCATTATTTACAGGGGGTCCCCGGGAAGTGTGTCAGTATTTACAGGGGGGCCCCGGAGTCTGTCAGTATGTACATGGGGTCCACCGTGGAGTGTGTCAGTATTTACAGGGGGTCCACGGGAGTGTGTCAGTATTTACAGGGGGTCCCCGGGGAGTGTGTCGGTATTTACACGGGGACCCGGGAGTGTGTCGGTATTTACAGGGGGTCCCCGGGGAGTGTGTCAATATTTACAGGGGGTCCCTTGGAGTGTGTCAGTAATTACAGGGGGTCCCCGGGGAGTGTGTCAGTACTTACAGGGGGTCCCCAGAGTGTAGTATTTACAGGGAGTCCCCGGGGAGTGCGTCAGTATTTACAGGGGGTCCGCGGGGAGTGTGTCAGTATTTACAGGGGGTCACCCGAGTGTGTCAGTATTTGCAGATGGTCCCCGGGGAGTGTGTCAGTATTTACAGGGGGTCCCCAGGGAGTGTGTCAGTAATTACAGGGGGTCCCCAGGGAGTGTGTCAGTATTTACAGGGGGTCCCCGGGGAGTGTGTCAGTATTTACAGCGGGTCCCAGGCAGTGTGCCAGTATTTGCAGGTGGTCCCCGGGGAGTGTGTCAGTATTTACAGGGAGTCCTCGGGAGTGTGTCATTATTTAGAGACGGTCCGCGGGAGTGTGTCAGTATTTACAGGGTGTCCTCGGGAGTATGTCATTATTTACAGGGGGTCCTCGGGGAGTGTGTCAGTATTTACAGGCGGTCGCGTGGAGTGTGTCAGTATTTTCAGGGAGTCCCTGGGGAGTGTGTCAATAATTACAGGGGGTCCTCGGGGAGTGTGTCAGTATTTACAGGGGGTCCCCGGGAAGTGTGTCAGTATTTACAGAGGGTCCCCGGGGAGTGTATCATTATTTACAGAGGGTCCCCGGGAAGTGTGTCAGTATTTACAGGGAGTCCCCGGAGTGTGTCAGTATGTACATGGGGTCCACCTTGGAGTGCGTCAGTATTTACAGGGGGTCCACGGGAGTGTGTCAATATTTACAGGGAGTCCCCGGGGAGTGTTTCAGTATTTACAGGGGTTCCCCGGGGAGTGTGTCAGTATTTACAGGGGGTCCCCAGGGAGTGTGTCAGTATTTTCAGGGTGTACCCGCGAGTGTGTCAGTATTTACAGGGAGTCCCCGGGGAGTGTGTCAGTATTTAAAGGGGGTCCCCGGTGAGTGTGTCAGTATTTACAGGGAGTCCTCGGGGAGAGTGTCAGTATTTACAGGGGTCCCCGGGAAGTGTATTAGTAATTACAGTGGGTCCTCGGCAGTGTGTGAGTATTTACGGGGTCCCCGGGGAGTGTGTCAGTATTTACAGGGGGTCCCCGGGGAGTGTGTCAGTATTTACTGGGGGTCCCCGGGGAGTGTGTCAGTATTTACAGGGAGTCCCCGGGAGTGTGTCGGTATTTACAGGGGGTCCCCGAAGTGTGTCAGTATTTTCAGGGGGTCCCCGGCAGTGTGCCAGTATTTGCAGGTGGTCCCCGGAGAGTGTGTCATTATTTACAGGGGGTCCCCGGGGAGTGTGTCAGTATTTACAGGGGGTCCCCAGGGAGTGTGTCAGTATTTACAGGGGGTCCCCAGGGAGTGTGTCAGTAATTACAGGGGGTAACCAGGGAGTGTGTAAGTAATTAGAGGGGGTCACCGGGGAGTGTGTCAGTATTTACAGGGGGTCCCCGGGGAGGTTGTCAGTATTTAGAGGGGGTCCCAGGCAGTGTGCCAGTATTTGCAGGTGGTCCCCGGGGAGTGAGTCAGTATTTACAGGGAGTCCTCGGGAGTGTGTCATTATTTAGAGGGGGTCCCCGGGAGTGTGTCAGTATTTACAGGGTGTCCTCGGGAGTATGTCATTATTTACAGGGGGTCAACGGGGAGTGTGTCAGTATTTACAGGCGGTCCCGTGGAGTGTGTCAGTATTTTCAGGGAGTCACTGGGCCGTGTGTCAATAATTACAGGGGGTCCCCGGCAGCGTGTCAGTATTTACAGAGGGTCCCCGGGCAGTGTGTCATTATTTACAGGGGGTCCCCGGGAAGTGTGTCAGTATTTACAGGGGGGCCCCGGAGTCTGTCAGTATGTACATGGGGTCCACCGTGGAGTGTGTCAGTATTTACAGGGGGTCCACGGGAGTGTGTCAGTATTTACAGGGGGTCCCCGGGGAGTGTGTCGGTATTTACACGGGGACCCGGGAGTGTGTCGGTATTTACAGGGGGTCCCCGGGGAGTGTGTCAATATTTACAGGGGGTCCCTTGGAGTGTGTCAGTAATTACAGGGGGTCCCCGGGGAGTGTGTCAGTACTTACAGGGGGTCCCCAGAGTGTAGTATTTACAGGGAGTCCCCGGGGAGTGCGTCAGTATTTACAGGGGGTCCCCGTAGTATGTCAGTATTTACAGGTGGTCCCCGGGGAGTGTGTCAGTATTTTTAGGGGGTCCCCGGCAGTGTGTCAGTATTTGCAGGAGGTCCCCGGGGAGTGTGTCAGTATTTACAGGGGGTCACCAGGGAGTGTGTCAGTAATTACAATGGGTCCCCAGGGAGTGTGTCAGTATTTACAGGGTGTCCTCGGGAGTATGTCATTATTTTAAGGGGGTCCCCGGGGAGTGTGTCAGTATTTACAGGGGGTCCCCGGGAAATGTGTCAGTATTTACAGGGAGTCCATGGGGAGAGTGTCAGTATTGACAGGAGGTCACCGGGGAGTGTGTCAGTTATTACAGGGGTTCCCCGGGGAGTGTGTCAATATTTACAGGGAGTCCCCGGGAGTGTGTCAGTATTTGCAGGGGGTCCCCGGGGAGTGTGTCGGTATTTACAGGGGGACCCGGGAGTGTGTCGGTATTTACAGGGGGTCCCCGGAGTGTGTCAGTATATACAGGGATTCCCCGGGGAGTGTGTCAGTATTTACAGGGATTCCCCGGGGAGTGTGTCGATATTTACAGGGAGTCCCCGGGAGTGTGTCAGTATTTACAGGGGGACCCAGGAGTGTGTCGGTATTTACAGGGGGTCCCCGGGGAGTGTCAATATTTACAGGGGGTCCCTGGGAGTGTGTCAGTATTTACAGGGGGTCCCCGGAGTGTGTCAGTATGTACATGGGGTCCACCGTGGAGTTTGTCAGTATTTACAGGGGGTCCCCGAAGTGTGTCAGTATTTTCAGGGGGTCCCCGGCAGTGTGCCAGTATTTGCAGGTGGTCCCCGGAGAGTGTGTCATTATTTACAGGGGGTCCCCGGGGAGTGTGTCAGTAATTACAGGGGGTCCCCGGTGAGTGTGTCAGTATTTACAGGTGGTCCCCAGGGAGTGTGTCAGTAATTACAGGGGGTCCCCAGGGAGTGTGTCAGTAATTAGAGAGGGTCACCAGGGAGTGTGTCAGTATTTACAGGGGGTCCCCGGGGAGTGTTTCAGTATTTACAGGGGGTCCCAGGCAGTGTGCCAGTATTTGCAGGTGGTCCCCGGGTAGTGTGTCAGTATTTACAGGGAGTCCTCGGGAGTGTGTCATTAATTACAGGGTGTCCTCGGGAGTATGTCATTATTTAGAGGGGGTCCCCGGGAGTGTGTCAGTATTTACAGGGTGTCCTCGGGAGAATGTCATTATTTACAGGGGGTCACCCGAGTGTGTCAGGATTTGCAGGTGGTCCCCGGGGAGTGTGTCAGTATTTACAGGGGGTCCCCAGGTAGTGTGTCAGTAATTACAGGGGGTCCCCAGGGAGTGTGTCAGTAATTACAGGGGGTCACCGGGGAGTGTGTCAGTATTTACAGGGGGTCCCCGGGGAGTGAGTCAGTATTTACAGGGTGTTCCAGGCAGTGTGCCAGTATTTGCAGTGGTCCCCGGGGAGTGTGTCAGTATTTACAGGGAGTCCTCGGGAGTGTGTCATTAATTACAGGGTGTCCTCGGGAGTATGTCATTATTTAGAGGGGGTCCCCGGGAGTGTGTCAGTATTTACAGGGTGTCCTCGGGAGAATGTCATTATTTACAGGGGGTCCACGGGGAGTGTGTCAGTATTTACAGGCGGTCCCGTGGAGTGTGTCAGTATTTTCAGGGAGTCCCTGGGGAGTGTGTCAATAATTACAGGGGGTCCCGGGGAGTGTGTCAGTATTTACAGGTGGTCCCCGGGAAGTGTGTCAGTATTTACAGAGGGTCCCCGGGGAGTGTGTCATTATTTACAGGGGGTCCCCTGGAAGTGTGTCAGTATTTACAGGGGGTCCCCGGAGTGTGTCAGTATGTACATGGGGTCCACCGTGGAGTTTGTCACTATTTACAGGGGGTCCACGGGAGTGTGTCAGTATTTACAGGGGGTCCCCGGGGAGTGTGTCGGTATTTACACGGGGACCCGTGCGTGTGTCGGTATTTACAGGGGGTCCCCGGAGTGTATCAGTATTTTCAGGGGGTCCCCGGCAGTGTGCCAGTATTTGCAGGTGGTCCCCGGAGAGTGTGTCATTATTTACAGGGGTTCCCCGGGGAGTGTGTCCTATTTACAGGGGGTCCCCAGGGAGTGTGTCAGTAATTACAGGGGGTCCCCGGGGAGTGTGTCAGTATTTACAGGGGGTCACCCGAGTGTGTCAGTATTTGCAGATGGTCCCCGGGGAGTGTGTCAGTATTTACAGGGGGTCCCCAGGGAGTGTGTCAGTAATTACAGGGGGTCCCCAGGGAGTGTGTCAGTAATTAGAGGGGGTCACCGGGGAGTGTGTCAGTATTTACAGGGGGTCCCCGGGGAGTGTGTCAGTATTTACAGGGGGTCCCAGGCAGTGTGCCAGTATTTGCAGGTGGTCCCCGGGGAGTGTGTCAGTATTTACAGGGAGTCCTCGGGAGTGTGTCATTATTTAGAGACGGTCCCCGGGAGTGTGTCAGTATTTACAGGGTGTCCTCGGGTGTATGTCATTATTTACAGGGGGTCCTCGGGGAGCGTGTCAGTATTTACAGGCGGTCCCGTGGAGTGTGTCAGTATTTTCAGGGAGTCCCTGGGGAGTGTGTCAATAATTACAGGGGGTCCCCGGGGAGTGTGTCAGTATTTACAGGGGGTCCCCGGGAAGTGTGTCATTATTTACAGAGGGTCCCCGGGAAGTGTGTCAGTATTTACAGGGGGTCCCCGGAGTGTGTCAGTATGTACATGGGGTCCACCGTGGAGTGTGTCAGTATTTACAGGGGGTCCACGGGAGTGTGTCAATATTTACAGGGAGTCCCCGGGGAGTGTTTCAGTATTTACAGGGGTTCCCCGGGGAGTGTGTCAGTATTTACAGGGGGTCCCCAATGAGTGTGTCAGTATTTTTAGGGTGTACCCGGGAGTGTGTCAGTATTTACAGGGAGTCCCCGGGGAGTGTGTCAGTATTTAAAGGGGGTCTCCGGTGAGTGTGTCAGTATTTACAGGGGGTCCTCGGGGAGTGTGTCAGTATTTACAGGGGTCCCCGGTAAGTGTGTTAGTAATTACAGTGGGTCCTCGGCAGTGTGTGAGTATTTACGGGGTCCCCGGGGAGTGTGTCAGTATTTACAGGGGGTCCCCGGGGAGTGTGTCAGTATTTACTGTGGGTCCCCGGGGAGTGTGTCAGTATTTAGAGGGAGTCACCGGGGAGTGTGTCAGTATTTACAGGGATTCCCCGGGGAAGGTGTCGATATTTACAGGGAGTCCCCGGGAGTGTGTCGGTATTTACAGGGCTCCCCGAAGTGTGTCAGTATTTTCAGGGGGTCCCCGGCAGTGTGCCAGTATTTGCAGGTGGTCCCCGGAGAGTGTGTCATTATTTAAAGGGGGTCCCCGGGGAGTGTGTCAGTATTTACAGGGGGTCCCCAGGGAGTGTGTCAGTAATTACAGGGGGTCCCCGGGGAGTGTGTCAGTATTTACAGGGGGTCACCCGAGTGTGTCAGTATTTGCAGATGGTCCCCGGGGAGTGTGTCAGTATTTACAGGGGGTCCCCAGGGAGTGTGTCAGTAATTACAGGGGGTCCCCAGGGAGTGTGTCAGTAATTAGAGGGGGTCACCGGGGAGTGTGTCAGTATTTACAGGGGGTCCCCGGGGAGTGTGTCAGTATTTACAGGGGGTCCCAGGCAATGTGCCAGTATTTGCAGGTGGTCCCCGGGGAGTGAGTCAGTATTTACAGGGAGTCCTCGGGAGTGTGTCATTATTTAGAGGGGGTCCCCGGGAGTGTGTCAGTATTTACAGGGTGTCCTCGGGAGTATGTCATTATTTACAGGGGGTCCACGGGGAGTGTGTCAGTATTTACAGGCGGTCCCGTGGAGTGTGTCAGTATTTTCAGGGAGTCCCTGGGGCGTGTGTCAATAATTACAGGGGGTCCCCGGCAGTGTGTCAGTATTTTCAGAGGGTCCCCGGGCAGTGTGTCATTATTTACAGGGGGTCCCCGGGAAGTGTGTCAGTATTTACAGGGGGGCCCCGGAGTGTGTCAGTATGTACATGGGGTCCACCGTGGAGTGTGTCAGTAATTACAGGGGGTCCCCAGGGAGTGTGTCGGTATTTACAGGGGGTCCCCGGAGTGTGTCGATATTTACAGGGAGTCCCCGGGAGTGTGTCAGTATTTACAGGGGGACCCGGGAGTGTGTCGGTATTTACAGGGGGTCCCCGGGGAGTGTGTCAATATTTACAGGGGGTCCCCGGGGAGTGTGTCAGTAATTACAGGGGGTCCCCGGGGAATGTGTCAGTACTTACAGGGGGTCCCCGGAGTGTAGTATTTACAGGGAGTCCCCGGGGAGTGCGTCAGTATTTACAGGGGGTCCCCGGAGTATGTCAGTATTTACAGGGGGTCGCCGGGGAGTGTGTCAGTATTTACAGGGGGTCCCAGGCAGTGTGCCAGTATTTGCAGGTGGTCCCCGGGGAGTGTGTCAGTATTTACAGGGAGTCCTCGGGAGTGTGTCATTATTTAGAGGGGGTCCCCGGGAGTGTGTCACTATTTACAGGGTGTCCTCGGGAGTATGTGATTATTTACAGAGGGTCCACGGGGAGTGTGTCAGTATTTACAGGCGGTCCCGTGGAGTGTGTCAGTATTTTCAGGGAGTCCTTGGGGAGTGTGTCAATAATTACAGGGGGTGCCCGGGGAGTGTGTCAGTATTTACAGGGGGTCCCCGGGAAGTGTGCCAGTATTTACAGAGGGTCCCCGGGGAGTGTGTCATTATTTACAGAGGGTCCCCGGGAAGTGTGTCAGTATTTACAGGGGGTGCCCGGAGTTTGTCAGTATGTGCATGGGGTCCACCGTGGAGTGTGTCAGTATTTACAGGGGGTCCACGGGAGTGTGTCAATATTTACAGGGAGTCCACGGGGAGTGTGTCAGTATTTACAGGAGGTACCCGGGGAGTGTGTCACTATTTACAGGGGGTCCCCAGGTAGTGTGTCAGTATTTTCAGGGTGTACCCGGGAGTGTGTCAGTATTTACAGGGTGTCCCCGGGGAGTGTGTCAGTATTTACAGGGGGTCCCCGGGAGTGTGGCAGTATTTACAGGGGTTCCCCGGGGAGTGTGTCGGTATTTACAGGAGGTTCCCGGGGAGTGTGTCAGTAATTACAGTTGGTCCCCGGCAGTGTGTGAGTATTTACGGGGTTCCCGAGGAGTGTGTCAGTATTTACAGGGGGTCCCCGGGGAGTGTGTCAGTATTTACAGGGAGTCTACGAGGAGTGTGTCAGTATTTACAGGGATTCCCCGGGGAGTGTTTCAATATTTACAGGGCGTCCCCGGGGAGTGTGTCAGTATTTACAGGGAGTCCATGGGGAGAGTGTCAGTATTTACAGGAGGTCAACGGGGAGTGTGTCAATATTTACAGGGGGTCCCCGGAGTATGTCAGTATTTACAGGGGGTCCCTGGGGAGTGTGTCAATATTTACAGGGAGTCCCTCGGAGTGTGTCAGTAATTACACGGGGTCCCCGGGGAGTGTGTCAGTATTTACAGGGGGTGTCCGGAGTGTAGTATTTACAGGGAGTCCCCGGGGAGTGCGTCAGTATTTACAGGGGGTCCCCGGAGTATGTCAGTATTTACAGGGGGTCCCCGGGGATTGTGTCAGTATTTACAGGGGGTCCCCGGCAGTGTGCCAGTATTTGCAGCTGGTACCCGGGGAGTGTGTCATTATTTACAGGGGGTCCCCGGAGAGTGATTCAATATTTACAGGGTGTCCCCAGGGAGTGTGTCAGTAATTACAGGGGGTCCCCGGGGAGTGTGTCAGTATTTACAGGGGGGCCCCAGGGAGTGTGTCAGTAATTACAAGGGGTCCCCAGGGAGTGTGTCAGTATTTACAGGGGGTCCCCGGGGAGTGTGTCAGTATTTACAGGGGGTCCCAGGCAGTGTGCCAGTATTTGCAGGTGGTCCCCTGGGAGTGTGTCAGTATTTACAGGGAGTCCTCGGGAGTGTGTCATTATTAAGAGGGGTTCCCCGGAGTGTGTCAGTATTTTCAGGGGGTCCCCGGCAGTGTGCCAGTATTTGCAGGTGGTCCCCGGGGAGTGTGTCATTATTTACAGGGGGTCCCCGGGGAGTGTGTCAGTATTTACAGGGGGTCCCCAGGGAGTGTGTCGGTAATTACAGGGGGTTCCCGGGGAGTGTGTCAGTATTTACAGGGAGTCCCCGAGGAGTGTGTCAGTATTTACAGGGATTCCCCGGGGAGTGTGTCAATATTTACAGGGAGTCCCCGGGGCGTGTGTCAGTATTTAAAGGGAGTCCATGGGGAGAGTGTCTGTATTTACAGGAGGTCACCGGGGAGTCTGTCAGTATTTACAGGGATTCCCCGGGGAGTGTGTCATTATTTACAGGGAGTCCCCGGGAGTGTGTCAGTGTTTACAGGGGGACCCGGGAGTGTGTCGGTATTTACAGGGGGTCCCTGGGGAGTGTGTCAATATTTACAGGGGGTCCCTGGGAGTGTGTCAGTAATTACACGGGGTCCCCGGGGAGTGTGTCAGTATTTACAGGGGGTCCCCGGAGTGTAGTATTTACAGGGAGTCCCCGGGGAGTGCGTCAATATTTACAGGGGGTCCCCGGAGTATGTCAGTATTTACAGGGGGTCCCCGGGAAGTGTGTCAGTATTTACAGGGGGTCCCCGGCAGTGTCCCAGTATTTGCAGGTGGTCCCCGGGGAGTGTGTCATTATTTACAGGGGGTCACCGGAGAGTGATTCAATATTTACAGGGTGTCCCCAGGGAGTGTGTCTGTAATTACAGGGAGTCCCCGGGGAGTGTGTCAGTATTTACAGGGGGGCCCCAGGGAGTGTGTCAGTATTTACAGGGGGTCACAGGCAGTGTGCCAGTATTTGCAGGTGGTCCCCTGGGAGTGTGTCAGTATTTACAGGGAGTCCTCGGGAGTGTGTCATTATTTAGAGGGGTTCCCCGGAGTGTGTCAGTATTTTCAGGGGGTCGCCGGCAGTGTGCCAGTATTTGCAGGTGGTCCCCGGTGAGTGTGTCATTATTTACAGGGGGTCACCGGGGAGTGTGTCAGTATTTACAGGGGGTCGCCAGGGAGTGAGTCGGTAATTACAGGGGGTTCCCGGGGAGTGTGTCAGTATTTACAGGGGGTCACCCGAGTGTGTCAGTATTTGCAGATGGTCCCCGGGGAGTGTGTCAGTATTTACAGGGGTTCCCCAGGGAGTGTGTCAGTAATTACAGGGGGTCCCCAGGGAGTGTGTCAGTAATTACAGGGGGTCCCCGGGGAGTGTGTCATTATTTACAGGGGGTCCCCGGGGAGTGTGTCAGTATTTACAGGGGGTCCCCAGGGAGTGTGTCGGTAATTACAGGGGGTTCCCGGGGAGTGTGTCAGTATTTTCAGGGGGTCACCCGAGTGTGTCAGTATTTGCAGATGGTCCCCGGGGAGTGTGTCAGTATTTACAGGGGGTCCCCAGGGAGTGTGTCAGTAATTACAGGGGGTCCCCAGGGAGTGTGTCAGTAATTACAGGGGGTCCCCGGGGAGTGTGTCAGTATGTACATGGGGTCCCCCGTGGAGTGTGTCAGTATTTACAGGGGGTCCACGGGAGTGTGTCAATATTTACAGGGAGTCACCGGGGAGTGCGTCAGTATTTACAGGGGGTCCCCGGGGAGTGTGTCAGTATTTACAGGGGGTCCCCAGGGAGTGTGACAGTATTTTCAGGGGGTACACGGGGAGTGTGTCATTATTTACAGGGGGTCCCCGGGGAGTGTGGCAGTATTTACAGGGGGTCCCCGGAGTATGTCAGTATTTACAAGGATTCTCCAGGTAGTGTGTCAGTATTTACAAGGATTCCACGGGGAGTGTGTCAGTAATTACATTGGGTCCCGGGGAGTGTGTCAGTATTTAAGGGGGTCCCCGGGGAGTGTGTCAGTATGTACAGGGGGTCCCCAATGAGTGTGTCAGTATTTTCAGGGTGTACCCGGGAGTGTGTCAGTATTTACAGGGAGTCCCCAGGGAGTGTGTCAGTATTTAAAGGGGGTCCCCGGTGAGTGTGTCAGTATTTACAGGGGGTCCTCGGGGAGTGTGTCAGTATTTACAGAGGTCCCCGGTAAGTGTGTTAGTAATTACAGTGGGTCCTCGGCAGTGTGTGATTATTTACGGGGTCCCCGGGGAGTGTGTCAGTATTTACAGGGGGTCCCCGGGGAGTGTGTCAGTATTTACTGTGGGTCCCCGGGGAGTGTGTCAGTATTTATAGGGAGTCACCGGGGAGTGTGTCAGTATTTACAGGGATTCCCCGGGGAAGGTGTCGATATTTACAGGGAGTCCCCGGGAGTGTGTCGGTATTTACAGGGCTCCCCGAAGTGTGTCAGTATTTTCAGGGGGTCCCCGGCAGTGTGCCAGTATTTGCAGGTGGTCCCCGGAGAGTGTGTCATTATTTACAGGGGGTCCCCGGGGAGTGTGTCGGTATTTACAGGGGGTCCCCAGGGAGTGTGTCAGTAATTACAGGGGGTCCCCGGGGAGTGTGTCAGTATTTACAGGGGGTCACCCGAGTGTGTCAGTATTTGCAGATGGTCCCCGGGGAGTGTGTCAGTATTTACAGAGGGTCCCCAGGGAGTGTGTCAGTAATTACAGGGGGTCCCCAGGGAGTGTGTCAGTAATTAGAGGGGGTCACCGGGGAGTGTGTCAGTATTTACAGGGGGTCCCCGGGGAGTGTGTCAGTATTTACAGGGGGTCCCAGGCAGTGTGCCAGTATTTGCAGGTGGTCCCCGGGGAGTGAGTCAGTATTTACAGGGAGTCCTCGGGAGTGTGTCATTATTTAGAGGGGGTCCCCGGGGAGTGTGTCAGTATTTACAGGAGGTCCCGGGGTGTCTGTCAGTATTTACAGGATGTCCTCGGGGAGTGTGTCAGTTTTTACAGGGGGTCCCCTGGGAGTGTGTCAGTATTTACTGAGGGTCCCCGGGGAGTGTGTCAATATTTACAGGGGGTCCCTGGGAGTGTGTCAGTATTTACAGGGGGTCCCCGGAGTGAGTCAGTATTTACAGGGGGTCCCCGGGGACTGTGTCAGTAATTACAGGGGGTCCCCGGGGTAGGTGTCAGTATTTACAGGGGGTCCCCGGAGTGTAGTATTTAAAGGGAGTCCCCGGGTAGTGCGTCAGTATTTACAGGAGGTCCCCGGCAGTGTGCCAGTATTTGCAGGTGGTCCCCGGGGAGTGTGTCATTATTTACAGGGGGTCCCCGGGGAGTGAGTCAGTACTTACAGGGTGTCCCCAGGGAGTGTGTCAGTAATTACAGGGGATTCCCGGGGAGTGTGTCAGTATTTACAGGGGGTCACCCGAGTGTGTCAGTATTTGCAGGTGGTCCCCGGGGAGTGTGTCAGTATTTACTGGGGGGCCCCAGGGAGTGTGTCAGTAATTACAGGGGGTCCCCAGGGAGTGTGTCAGTATTTACAGGTGGTCCCCAAGGAGTGTGTCAGTATATACAGGGGGTCCCAGGCAGTGTGCCAGTATTTGCAGGTGGTCCCCTGGGAGTGTGTCAATATTTACAGGGAGTCCTCGGGAGTGTGTCATTATTTAGAGGGGTTCCCCGGGAGTGTGTCAGTATTTACAGGGTGTCCTCGGGAGTTTGTCATTATTTACAGGGGGTCCCCGGGGAGTGTGTCAGTATTTACAGGGTGTCCCGTGGAGTGTGTCAGTATTTTCAGGGAGTCCCTGGGGAGTGTGTCAGTAATTACATGGGGTCCCCGGGGATTGTGCCAGTATTTACAGGGGGTCCCCGGGAAGTGTGTCAGTATTTACAGGGGGTCCCCAGGGAGTGTGTCAGTATTTACAGGGGTCCCCGGGAAGTGTGTCAGTATTTACACGGGGTCCCCGGGAGTGTGTCAGTATTTAAAGGGGGTCCCCGGGGAGTGTGTCAGTAATTACAGTGGGTCCCCGGCAGTGTGTGAGTATTTACGGGGTCCCCGGGGAGTGTGTCAGTATTTAAAGGGGGTCCCCGGGGAGTCTGTCGGTATTTACAGGGGGTTCCCGGGGAGTGTGTCAGTAATTACAGTGGGTCCCCGGCAGTGTGTGGGTATTTACGGGGTCCCCGGGGAGTGTGTCAGTATTTACAGGGGTTCCCGGGGAGTGTGTCAGTAATTACAGTGGGTCCCCGGCAGTGTGTGGGTATTTACGGGGTCCCCGGGGAGTGTGTCAGTATTTACAGGGGGTCCCCGGGGTGTGTGTCAGTATTTACAGGGATTCCCCGGGGAGTGTGTCAGTATTTACAGGGGGTCCCCGAGGAGTGTGTCAGTATTTACAGGGATTCGCCGGGGAGTGTGTCAATATTTACAGGGGGTCCCCGGGGAGTGTGTCAGTATTTACAGGAGGTCACCGGAGAGTGTGTCAGTATTTACAGGGGGTCCCCGGGGACGGGGGTATAAGCCGACAGGGGAAGCGGTCAAAACCGGGGCACTCTGGGGGCTGTAAGAGGGAGGGGGCTTCTCCTTACCCTCCTCCTCTTTCTTTTGATTTTTAGGGGCTGGTACCTCTTTGCCACCTCTGTCCATTTTTTAAAACAATTCTCCATACAATCTTTATCCCAACTGGGGTCCCCTGTCCCATTTTTGGTGGTCTGTCTCCATTCCTCAATTAAGGACAATTTAAAACTTCCTCCATATGGTCAATCCCCATCAGACCAACCGTACAAATCGCTACTAAACGTTATCGCGTATCTGTCGTCTCCTGTGTCTTTAATTACAGTGTCCGCCGGCGAGCCGGGCGGCACAGTGGGATCTCCTACCTTCTCTCGTTGCTTTACTACCTTACGGATTCCTTTCTCAGTCTTGGGATGTACTTTCATTCTTTCAGTTGAGAGGTCGTCCTTCTTTCCCTTTCTAGGCGCTGGGCGCGAGCGCCCTGCTGGACTAGAGCAGTTTCCCATTCTTCCGGGTGCAACGTCTCGCGATCTTTTCTGAAATGAGAGTTAGGACAATCCTACAAAATATACATTAATTTACAAAGCGCTCACCGGTGTTCTCTCTTCCGCTCAGCTCGGGGTCTCCTTTTGCCTTCTTGTTATTTTAGCTTCTTAGCGGTAGCTACCTTATGCCTCACCCTCTCGGGGCTCTCGGCGGCCCGTCCCCCTTTCAGCTAGGACGGCCTAGGCACCTTCCTCCTTTCAGCTAGAAAGGTCCTTAAAATTCCTCTTTTCTTTAGAATCTGTCGAGGAAATATTCCTCTTTTCTCTTTAAAAGTTAAATTTAGTTCTTTTGGATCTCGTTTTTTTTTAGAGATCCTGCCGGACTACGCCAGAATCTGTCGAGGAATTATTTAGCTTAAATTAACTCAGGCGGAGACTTTCAGAAGTTGCTTCGAGAGAAGTTTATTACTAAAGCTAACAAGATATCTTGGAGAGCTTGCTTGGACCGTACCAAGGCAGAACTCTGTCGTACAGGCAAATTGTCCCGATATTTATACAGAAATTGAATACAGAAATATAAAAGGAATCGTATTCATTAGTCCCGCGAGTACAAAGGTCGTCTCGGGAGGTACACACTCTATCTTTCCTTGCATAGTTTCTCTCTGTTCACAGTCCGATAAGAAAAGGCAAAAGGAGACTCCCTTTTAATACCAGATGGTCACCTAGTTGCATCTCTAAGTTTCAAGACTAAAAAAGCGTGGCTATTTTTCTAGTCCTATTATTTCTTTAAGCATAGCAAAACCAGAATTTAACCCTTCCCTTTTCCATAAGCCATAGATTCATAGATTCTTTCTTCCACACTCTGTAACCTCCTCCAGCCCCAACACTCCTCCCTGTCTCTGGAACCACCTCCAGCCTCTACACACCTCCCTATCTCAGTAACCTCCTCCAGCCCCGACATCACTCCATAACTCTGTAACCTACTCCAGCCCCAACACCCCTCCCTGTCTCTGTAACCTCCTCCAGCCCCTACACAACTCCCTAACTCTGTAACCTCCTCCAGCCCCAACACTCCTCCCTATCTCTGTAACCTCCTCCAGCCCCAACACTCCTCCCTGTCTCTGGAAATACCTCCAGCCTCTACACCCTTCCCGATCTCTGTAACCTCCTCCAGCCCCTACACACCTCCCTATCTCTGTACCCTCCTCCAGCCCCAACACTCCTCCCTACCTCTGTAACCTCCTCCAGACCCTACACCCCTCCCTATCTCTGCAACCTCCACCAGCCCTATATCATTCCCTATCTCTGTAACCTCCTCCAGCCCCAACACACCTCCCTATCTCTGTAACCACCTCCAGCCTCTAAACCCCTCCCTATCTCTGCAACCTCCCCCAGCCCCTACACCCCTCCCAATCTCTGTATCCTCCTCCAGCACCTACACACCTCCATAAACCTGTAAACCCCCTCCAGCGCCTATACCCCTCCCTATCTCTGTAACCCCCTCCAGCCCCTACTCCACTCCCTATCTCTGTACACTCCTCCAGCTCCTACAGCCCTCCCTATCTCTGTAACCTCCTGCAGCCCCTACATCGCTCCCTATCTCTGTAACCCCCAGCCTATGAACCCCTCCCTATCTCTGAAACCTCCTGCTATCTCTGTAACCTCCTCCAGCCCCTACACCCCACCCTATCTCTGTAACCTCCTCCAGCCCCTACACACCTCCATATATCTGTAACCCCCTCCAGCGCCTATACACCTCCCTATCTCTGGAACCCCCTCCAGCCTCTACACCACTCCCTATCTCTGTAACCTCCTCCAGCCCCTACACCCCACCCTATCTCTGAAACCTCCTCCAGCCCCTACACACCTCCATATATCTGTCACCCCCTCCAGCCCCTATACCCCTCCCTATCTCTGGAACCCCCTCCAGCCCCTACACCACTCCCTATCTCTGTAACCATCTCCAGCCCCTACACCCATCCCTATCTCTGTAACCTCCTCCAGCCCCTACACCCCTCCCTATCTCTGTAACCTCCTCCACTCCCGACATTCCTCCCTATCTCTGTAACCCCCTCCAGCCCCTACACACCTCTCTATATCTGGAACCACCTCCAGCCCCTACACCCCTCTCTATTTCTGTAACCCCCTCCAGCCCCCACACCCCTCCCTATTTCTGTAAACTCCTCCAGCCCCTACACCCCCCCTATCTCTGTAACCCCCTCCAGCCACCACACCCCTCCCTATCTCTGTAACCACCTCCAGCCTCTACACTTCTCCCTATCTCTGTAACCTCCTCCAGCCCCGACATCACTCCCTATCTCTGTAAAGTCCTCCAGCCCCTACACCCCGCCCTAGCTCTGTAAACTCCTCCAGCCCCTACACCCCGCCCTATCTCTGTAACCTCCTCCAACCCCTACACCCCTCCCTATCTCTGTCACCTCCACCAGCCCTACATCTCTCCCTATCTCTGCAAACTCCTCCAGCCCCAACACCCCTCCCTATCTCTGTAACCACCTCCAACCTCTAAATCCTTCCCTATCTCTGTAATCTCCTCCACTCCCTAAACCCTCCCTATCTCTGTAACCTCCTCCAGCCCCAAATCCCCTCCCATCTCTGTAACCTCATCCAGCCCCTGCACCCCTCCCTATCTCTGTAACCTCCCGAAGCCCCTACACCCCTCTCTATCTCTTTAACCTCCTCCAGCCACTATACACCTCCCTATCTCTGTAACCCCCTCCAGCTCTTACAACACTCCCTAACTCTGTAACCTGCGCCAGCCCCTACACCCCTCCCTATCTCTGTACCCTCCAGCAGCCACTACACCCCTCCCTAGCTCTGCAACATCCCCCAGCCCCAACACCCCTCCCTATCTCTGTAACCACCTCCAACCTCTAAATCCTTCCCTATCTCTGTAATCTCCTCCACTCCCTACACCCTCCCTATCTCTGTAACCTCCTCCAGCCCCTAATCCCCTCCCATCTCTGTAACCTCATCCAGCCCCTGCACCCCTCCCTATCTCTGTAACCTCCCGAAGCCCCTACACCCCTCTCTATCTCTTTAACCTCCTCCAGCCACTATACACCTCCCTATCTCTGTAACCCCCTCCAGCTCTTACAACACTCCCTAACTCTGTAACCTGCTCCAGCCCCTACACCCCTCCCTATCTCTGTACCCTCCTCCAGCCACTACACCCCTCCCTAGCTCTGCAACATCCCCCAGCCGCTACACCCCTCCCTATCTCTGTAACCTCCTCTAGCCTCTACACCCCTCCCAATTTCTGTAACCCCTCCAGCCCCTACACCGCTCCAAATCTCTGTAACCCCTCCAGCCCCTACCCACCCTCCCTATCTCTGTAAGCTCCTCCAGCCCCTACACTCCTCCCTATCTCTGCAACCTCCTCCAGCCCCTAACCCCTCCCTATCTCTGTCACTTCTTCCACTCCCTACACACCTCCCTATCTCTGTAACCCCCTCCAGCCCCTATACCGCTGCCTATCTCTGTAACCCCCTCTAGCCCCTTCATACCTCCCGATATCTGTAACCCCCTCCAGCCCCTATACCGCTGCCTATCTCTGTAACCCACTCCAGGCCCTACGCCACTCCCTATCTCTGTAATCTCCTCCAGCCCGTACACCCCTCCCTATCTCTGTAACCTCCTCCAGCACCGACATCACTCCCTATCTCTGTAACCTCCTCCAGCCCCTACACCCCTCCCTATCTCTGTAACCTCCACCAGCCCCTACGCCCCTCCCCATCTCTGTAACCTCCTCCAGCTCCTTCACCCCTCCCTATCTCTGTAGCCTCCTCCAGCCCCTACACCACTCCTTATCACTGTAACCAACTCCAGCCCCTACACCCCTCCCTATCTCTGTAACCTCCTCCAGCCACTACACGCCTCCATATCTCGGTAACCTCCTCCAGCCCCGACACACTTCCGATCTCTTTAACCTCCTCCAGCCCCTACACCCCTCCCTATCTCTGTCACCTCCACCAGCCCTACATCCCTCCCTATCTCTGTAACCTCCTCCAGCCCCAACACCCCTCTTTATCTCTGTAACCACGTCCAGCCTCTACATCCCTCCCTATCTCTGTAACCCCCTCCAGCCCCTACACACCTCTCTATATCTGGAACCACCTCCAGCCCCTACACCCCTCTCTATCTCTGTAACCCCCTCCAGCCCCCACACCCCTCCCTATTTCTGTAAACTCCTCCAGCCCCTACACCCCCCCCCTATCTCTGTAACCCCCTCCAGCCACCACACCCCTCCCTATCTCTGTAACCACCTCCAGCCTCTACACTTCTCCCTATCTCTGTAACCTCCTCCAGCCCCGACATCACTCCCTATCTCTGTAAAGTCCTCCAGCCCCTACACCCCTCCCTAGCTCTGTAAACTCCTCCAGCCCCTACACCCCGCCCTATCTCTGTAACCTCCTCCAACCCCTACACCGCTCCCTATCTCTGTCACCTCCACCAGCCCTACATCTCTCCCTATCTCTGCAAACTCCTCCAGCCCCAACACCCCTCCCTATCTCTGTAACCACCTCCAACCTCTAAATCCTTCCCTATCTCTGTAATCTCCTCCACTCCCTACACCCTCCCTATCTCTGTAACCTCCTCCAGCCCCTAATCCCCTCCCATCTCTGTAACCTCATCCAGCCCCTGCACCCCTCCCTATCTCTGGAACCTCCCGAAGCCCCTACACCCCTCTCTATCTCTTTAACCTCCTCCAGCCACTATACACCTCCCTATCTCTGTAACCCCCTCCAGCTCTTACAACACTCCCTAACTCTGTAACCTGCGCCAGCCCCTACACCCCTCCCTATCTCTGTACCCTCCAGCAGCCACTACACCCCTCCCTAGCTCTGCAACATCCCCCAGCCCCAACACCCCTCCCTATCTCTGTAACCACCTCCAACCTCTAAATCCTTCCCTATCTCTGTAATCTCCTCCACTCCCTACACCCTCCCTATCTCTGTAACCTCCTCCAGCCCCTAATCCCCTCCCATCTCTGTAACCTCATCCAGCCCCTGCACCCCTCCCTATCTCTGTAACCTCCCGAAGCCCCTACACCCCTCTCTATCTCTTTAACCTCCTCCAGCCACTATACACCTCCCTATCTCTGTAACCCCCTCCAGCTCTTACAACACTCCCTAACTCTGTAACCTGCTCCAGCCCCTACACCCCTCCCTATCTCTGTACCCTCCTCCAGCCACTACACCCCTCCCTAGCTCTGCAACATCCCCCAGCCGCTACACCCCTCCCTATCTCTGTAACCTCCTCTAGCCTCTACACCCCTCCCAATTTCTGTAACCCCTCCAGCCCCTACACAACCTCCCTATCTCTGTAAGCTCCTCCAGCCCCTACACTCCTCCCTATCTCTGCAACCTCCTCCAGCCCCTAACCCCTCCCTATCTCTGTCACTTCTTCCACTCCCTACACACCTCCCTATCTCTGTAACCCCCTCCAGCCCCTATACCGCTGCCTATCTCTGTAACCCCCTCTAGCCCCTTCATACCTCCCGATATCTGTAACCCCCTCCAGCCTCTATACCGCTGCCTATCTCTGTAACCCACTCCAGGCCCTACGCCACTCCCTATCTCTGTAATCTCCTCCAGCCCGTACACCCCTCCCTATCTCTGTAACCTCCTCCAGCACCGACATCACTCCCTATCTCTGTAACCTCCTCCAGCTCCTTCACCCCTCCCTATCTCTGTAGCCTCCTCCAGCCCCTACACCACTCCTTATCACTGTAACCAACTCCAGCCCCTACACCCCTCCCTATCTCTGTAACCTCCTCCAGCCACTACACGCCTCCATATCTCGGTAACCTCCTCCAGCCCCGACACACTTCCGATCTCTTTAACCTCCTCCAGCCCCTACACCCCTCCCTATCTCTGTCACCTCCACCAGCCCTACATCCCTCCCTATCTCTGTAACCTCCTCCAGCCCCAACACCCCTCCCTATCTCTGTAACCACGTCCAGCCTCTACATCCCTCCCTATCTCTGTAACCTCTTCCAGCCACAACACCCCTCCCTATGTCTGTCACCTCCACCAGCCCTACATCCCTCCCTATCTCTGTAACCTCCTCCAACCCCTACAGCCCTCCCTATCTCTGTAACCTCCACCAGCCCCTACGCCCCTCCCTATCTCTGTAACCTTGTCTAGCCCATCTACCCCTCACTATCTCTGTAATCTCCTCCAGCCACTACACCCATCCCTATCTCTGTAACACCCTCCAGCCCCTACACCACTCCCTATCTCTGTAACCTCCTCCAACCACTGCACCCCTTCCTATCTCTGTAAGCTCCTCCAGCCCCTACACCCCTCCCTATCACTGTAACCCCCTCTAACCCCTACACCACTCCCTATCTCTGTAACCTCCTCCAGCCCCTACACGCCTCCCTATCTTTGTAAACTCCTCAAGCCCCTACACCCCTCCCTATCTCTGTAACCCCCTCCAGCCCCTACACCCCGCCCTATCTCTGTAACCTCCTCCAGCCCCTACACTCCTACTTATCTCTGTAACCAACTCCGGCCCCTACACCCCTCCCTATCCCTGTTAGCTCCTCCAGCCACTACACCCCTCCCAATCTGTGTAACCTCCTCCAGCCACTACACGCCTCCCTATCTCGGTAACCTCCTCCAGCCCCAACACACCTCCCTATCTCTGTAACCACCTCCGGCCTCTAAACCCCTCCCTATCTCTGCAACCTCCTCCAGCCGCTACACCCCTCCCAATCTCTGAATCCTCCTCCAGCCCCTACACACCTCCATAAATCTGTAACCCCCTCCAGCGCATATACCCCTCCCTATCTCTGTAACCCCCTCCAGCCCCTACATCGCTCCCTATCTCTGTACCCTCCTCCAGCTCCTACAGCCCTCCCTATCTCTGTAACCTCCTCCAGCCCCTACATCGCTCCCTATCTCTGTAACCCCCAGCCTATGAACCCCTCCCGATCTCTGAAACATCCTGCTATCTCTGTAACCTCCTCCAGCCCCTACACCCCACTCTATCTCTGTAACCTCCTCCAGCCCCTACACACCTCCATATATCTGTAACCCCCTCCAGCGCCTATACCCCTCCCTATCTCTGGAACCCCCTCCAGCCACTACACCACTCCCTATCTCTGTAACCTTCTCCAGCCCCTACACCCCTCCCTATCTCTGTAACCTCCTCCAGCCCCTACACCCCTCCCTATCTCTGTAACCTCCACCACTCCCTACATTCCTCCCTATCTCTGTTACCCGCTCCAGCCCCTACACACCTCTCTATATCTGGAAACCCCTCCAGCCCCGACACTCCTCCCGATCTCTGTAACACCCTCCAGCGCCCACACCGCTCCCTATTTCTGTAGCCTCCTCCAGCCCCAACACTCCTCCCTATCTCTGTAACCCCCTCAAGCCACTACACCACTCCCTATCTCTGCAACCGCCAGCCTATAAACCCCTCCCTCTCTCTGAAACCTCCTCCCGCCCCTACATCCCTCCCTATCTCTGTAACCTCCTCCAGCCCCTACCACCCTCCTTTTCTCTGCAACCTTCCCCAGCCCCTACACGCCTCCCTATCACTGAAACCCACTCCACCCCCTACACCCCTCCTTATCTCTGTAACCTCCTCCAGCCCCTACACCCCTCCCTATCTCTGTAACCTCCTCCAGCCCCTACACCCCTACTTATCTCTGTAACCAACTCCAGCCCATACACCCCTCCCTATCTCTGTTACCTCCTCCAGCCACTACACCCCTCCCAATCTGTGTAACCTCCTCCAGACACTACACGCCTCCCTATCTCGGTAACCTCCTCCAGCCCCGACACACTTCCTATCTGTGAAATCACCTCCAGCCTCTACACCCCTCCCTATCTCTGTAACATCCTCCAGCCCCGACATCACTCCCCATTTCTGTAACCTCCTCCAGCTCCTCCACCCCTCCCTATCTCTGTAGCCTCCTCCAGCCCCTACACCCCTCCTTATCACTGTAACCAACTCCAGCCCCTACACCCCTCCCTATCTCTGTAACCTCCTCCAGCCACTACACGCCTCCCTATCTCGGTAACCTCCTCCAGCCCCGACACACTTCCGATCTCTTTAACCTCCTCCAGCCCCTACACCCCTCCCTATCACTGTAACCTCCACCAGCCCTACATCCCTCCCTATCTCTGTAACCTCCTGCAGCCCCAACACCCCTCCCTATCTCTGTAACCACCTCCAGCCTCTAAATCCCTCCCTATCTCTGTAACCTCCTCCAGCCCCAACACCCCTCCCTATCTCTGTAACCACCTCCAGCATATAAATCCCTCCCTATCTCTGTAACCCCCTCCAGCCCCTACACCGCTCCCTATCTCTGGTACCTCTCCAGCGACTACACCCCTCCCTATCTCTGTAACCTCCTCCAGCCCCTGCATCCCTCCCTATCTCTGTAACCTCCCGAAGCCCCTACACCCCTCCCTATCTCTTTAACCTCCTCCAGCCCGTATACACCTCCCTATATCTGTAAACCCCTCCAGCCCTTACACCACTCCCTAACTCTGTAACCTCCTCCAGCCCCTACACCCCTCCCTATCTCTGTAACCTCCTCCGGCCACTACACCCCTCCTTAGCTCTGCAACATCCCCCAGCCGCTACACCCCCTCCCTATCTCTGTAACCTCCTCCAGCCCCTACACTCCTCCCTATCTCTGTAAACTCCTCCAGCCCCTACACCCCTCCCTATCTCTGTAACCCCCTCCAGCCCCTATACCGCTGCCTATCCCTGTAACCCCCTCCAGCCCCTTCACACCTCCCTATATCTGTAGCCCCCTCCAGCCCCTATACCGCTGCCTATCTCTGTAACCCCCTCCAGCCCCTACGCCCCTCCCTATCTCTGTAATCTCCTCCAGCCCCTACACCCCTCCCTATCTCTGTAACCTCCTCCTACCCGTACAGCCCTCCCTATCTCTATAAGCTCCACCAGCACTACATCGCTCCCTACCTCTGTAACCTCCTCCAGCCCCAACACTCCTCCCTATCTCTGTTACCACCTCCAGCCTCTACACCCCTCCCTATCTCTGTAACCTCCTCCAGCACCGACATCACTCCCTATCTCTGTAACCTCCTCCAGCCCCTACTCCTCTCCCTATCACTGTAACCTTGTCCAGCCCATCTACCCCTCACTATCTCTGTAACCTCCTCCAGCCACTACACCCATCCCTATCTCTGTAACCCGCTCCAGCCCCTACACAACTCCCTATCTCTGTAACCTCCTCCAACCCCTACACCCCTCCCTATCTCTGGAACCTCCTCCAGCCCCTACACCCCTCCCTATCTCTGTAACCCCCTCTAGCCCCTACACCACTCCCTAACTCTGTAACCTCCTCCAGCCCCTACGCGCCTCCCTATCTTTGTAAACTCCTCCAGCCCCTACACCCCTCCCTATCTCTGTAACCTCCTCCAGCCCCTACACCCCTCCCTATCTCTGTAACCTCCTACAGCACCTGCACCACTCCCTATCTCTATAACCTCCTCCAGCCACAACACATCTCCCTATCTCTGTAACCCCATCAGCCCGACACCCCTCCCAATCTCTGTAACCCCTCCAGCCCCTAAACCCCCTCCCGATCTCTGTAACCTCCTACAGCCCCTACACTCCTCCCTATCGCTGTAACCTCCTGCAGCCCCTACAACCCTCCCTATCTCTGTAACCTTCTCCAACCCCTACACCACTCCCTATCTCTGTAACCACCTCCAGCCCTTAAATCCCTCCCGATCTCTGTAACCCCATCAGCCCCACACACCGCCCTATCTCTTTAACCTCCTCCAGCCCCTATACACCTCCCTATCACTGTAACCCCCTCCAGCCCTTACACCACTCCCTAACTCTTTAACCTCCTCCAGCCCCTACACCCCTCCCTATCTCTGTAACCTCCTTCAGCCACTACACCTCTCCCTATCTCTGCAAACTCCCCCAGCCGCAACACCCCACCCTATCTCTGTAACCCCCTCCAGCCCCTACACAACTCCCTATCTCTGTAACCTCCTCCAGCCCCTACACCCCTCCCTATCTCTGTAACCTCCTCCAGCCCCTACACCCCTCCTTATCTCTGGAACCAACTCCAGCCCCTACACCCCTCCCTATCTTTGTAACCTCCTCCAGCCACTACACCCCTCCCAATCTGTGTAACCTCCTCCAGCAACTGCACGCCTCCCTATCTCGGTAACCTGCTCCAGCCCCGACACACTTCCAATCTCTGCAATCAGCTCCAGCCTCTACACCCCTCCCTATCTCTGTAACCTCCTCCATCCCCGACATCACTCCCCATCTCTGTAACGTCTTCCAGCCCCTACACCCCTCCCTATCTCTGTAACCTCTTCCAGCCCCTACACCCCTCCTTATCTCTGTAACCAACTCCAGCCCCTACACCCCTCCCTATCTCTGTAACCTCCTCCAGCCACTACACCCCTCCCAATCTGTGTAACCTCCTGCAGCCACTACACGCCTCCCTATCTCGGTAACCTCCTCCAGCCCCGACACACTTCCTATCTCTGTAACCTCCTCCAGCCACTACACCCCTCCCTATCTCTGTAACCACCTCCAGCCTCTAAATCCCTCCCTATCTCTGTAACCTCCTCCAGCCCCAACACCCTTCCCTATCTCTGTAACCACCTCCAGCCTCTAAATCCCTCCCTATCTCTGTAACCTCCTCCAGCCCCAACACCCCTCCCTATCTCTGTAACCAGCTCCAGCCTCTAAATCCCTTCATATCTCTGTAACCCCCTTCAACCCCTACACCCCTCCCTATCTCTGTAACCCCCTCCAGCACCTACACCCCTCCCTATCTCTGTAACCCCCTCCAGCCTCTAAATCCCTCCCTATCTCTGGAACCTCCTCCAGCGACTACACCCATCCCTATCTCTGTAATCTCCTCCACTCCCTACATCCTCCCGATCTCTGTAACCTCTTCCAGCCCCTACACCCCTCCCTATCTCTGTAACCTCCTCCAGCCCCTGCACCCCTCCCTATGGCTGTAACCTCTCAAAGCCCCGACACCACTCCCTAACTATGTAACCTCCTCCAGCCCCTACACCCTTCCCTCTCTCTGTAACCTCCTCCAGCCTCTACACCCCTCCCGAGCTCTGCAACATCCACCAGCCGCTACACCACTCCCTCTCTCTGCAACCTCCTCCAGCCACTACACCCCTCCCAATTTCTCTAACCCCTCCAGCCCCTACACCCCTCCCAATCTCTGTAAACCCTCCAGCCCCTACATCCCCTCCCTTTCTCTGTAACCCCCTCCAGCCCCTTCACACCTCCCGATATCTGTTACCCCCTCCAGCCCCTACACCACTCCCTATCTCTGTAACCTGCTCCAGCCCCTACACGCCTCCCTATCTTTGTAAACTCCTCCAGCCCCTACAACCCTCCCGATCTCTGTAACCTCCTCCACCCTCTACACCCCTCCCTATCTCTGTAACCTCCTCCAGCCCCAACACCCCTCCTTATCTCTGTAACCAACTCCAGCCCCTACACCCCTCCCTATCACTGTAACCTCCTCCAGCCACTACACCACTCTCAACCTGTGTAACCTCCTACAGCCAATACACGCCTCCCTATCTCGGTAACTTCCTCCAGCCCCGACACACTTGCTATCTCTGTAATCACCTCCAGCCTCTGCACCCCTCCCTATCTCTGTAACCTCCTCCAGCCCCGACATCACTCCCCATCTCTGTAATCTCCTCCAGCCCCTACACACCTCCCGATCTCTGTAACCTCCTCCAGCCCCTACACCTTTCCTTATCTCTGTAACCAACTCCAGCCCCTACTCCCCTCTCAATCTGTGTAACCTCCTCCAGCCACTACACGCCTCCCTATCTCGGTAACCTCCTCCAGCCCCTACACCCCTCCCTATCTCTGTCACCTCCACAAGCCCTACATCCCTCACTATCTCTGTAACCTCCTCCAGTCCCAACACCCCTCCCTATCTCTCTAACCACCTCCAGCCTCTAAATCCCTCCCTATCTCTGTAACCTCCTCCAGCCCCAAAACCCCTACCTATCTCTGTAACCACCTCCAGCCTCTAAATCCCTCCATATCTCTGTAACCCCCTCCAGCACCTACACCGCTCCCTATCTCTGGAACCTCCTCCAGCGACTACATCCCTCCCTATCTCTGTAATCTCCTCCACTCCCTACAGCCTCACTATCTCTGTAACCTCCTCCAGCCCCTACACCCCTCCCTATCTCTGTAACCTCCTCCAGCCCCTGCACCCCTCCCTATCTCTGCAACCTCCCGAAGCCCCTACACTCCTCCCTATCTCTGTAACCCCCTCCAGCCCCTACACGCCTCCCTATCTTTGTAAACTCCTCCAGCCCCTACAAACCTCCCTATCTCTGTAACCTCCTCCACCCCCTATTCACCTCCCTATCATGTAACCTCCTCCAGCCCTTACACCCCTCCCTATCTCTGTAATCTCCTCCAGCCCCTACACCCCTCCCTATTTCAGTAACCTCCTCCAACCCCTACATCCCTCCCTCTCTCTGTAACCTCCTCCAGCCCCTACACCCCTCCCTATCTCTGTAACATCCTCCAGCCCCTACACCCCCTCCCTATCTCTGTAACCTCCTCCAGCCCCTACACCCCACCCTATTTCTGTAACCTCCTCCAACTCCTACATCCCTCCCTATCTCTGTAACCTCCTCCAGCCCCTACACCCCTCCCTATCTCTGTAACCTCCACCAGCCTCTAAACCCCTCCCTATCTCTTTAACCCCCTCCAGCCCCTACACCGCTCCCTATCTCTGCAACCTCCTCCAGCCCCTATACCCCTCCCTATCTCTGCCACCTCCCCAAGCCCCTACACCCCTCCCTATCTCTGTAACCTCCTCCGGCCCTACACCACTCCCTATCTCTGTAACCTCCACCAGCCCCTACACCCCTCCGTATCTCTGTATCCTCCTCCAGCCCCGACACCACTCCCTATCTCTGCAACCCCTTCCAGCCCCTACACCCCTCCCTATCTCTTTAAACCCCTCCAGCCCCTACAACCCCTCCCTATCTCTGTAACCTCCTCCATCCCCTACAGCCCTCCCTATCTCTGTAACCCACTCCAGCACCGACACCCCTCCCGATCTCTGTAACCCCCTCCTGTTCCTAAACCCCCCCTATCTCTGCAACACTCTCCAGCCCCTACACCCCTCCCTCTATCTATAACCCCCTCCGGCCCCTACACACCTCCCTATCTTGGTAACGCCCTCCATCCACTACACCCCTCACTAACTCTGTAATCTCCTCCAGCCCCTACACCCCTTCCTATCTCTGCAACCTCCTCCAGCCCCAACACCACTCCCTGTCTCTGTAACCTCCTCCAGCCCCTACACTCCTCTCTATCTCTGTAACCTCCTCCAGCCCCTACACCTCTCCCTCTATCTGTAACCTCCTCCACTCCCTACACTCCTCCCAATCTCTGTAACCCCTCCAGCCCCTAAACCCCCTCCCGATCTCTGTAACCTCCTCCAGCCCCTACACCCCTCCTTATCTCTGGAACCAACTCCAGCCCCTACACCCCTCCCTATCTTTGTAACCACCTCCAGCCACTACTCCCCTCCCAATCTGTGTAACCTCCTCCAGCAACTACACGCCTCCCTATCTCGGTAACCTCCTCCAGCCCCGACACACTTCCAATTTCTGTAATCACCTCCAGCCTCTACACCCCTCCCTATCTCTGTAACCTCCTCCATCCCCGACATCACTCCCATCTCTGTAACCTCTTCCAGCCCCTACACCCCTCCCTATCTCTGTAACCTCTTCCAGCCCCTACACCCCTCCTTATCTCTGTAACCAACTCCAGCCCCTACACCCCTCCCTATCTCTGTAACCTCCTCCAGCCACTACACCCCTCCCAATTTGTGTAACCTCCTCCAGCCACTACACGCCTCCCTATCTCGGTAACCTCCTCCAGCCCCGACACACTTCCTATCTCTGTAACCTCCTCCAGCCACTACACCCCTCCCTATCTCTGTAACCACCTCCAGCCTCTAAATCCCTCCCTATCTCTGTAACCTCCAGCCCCAACACCCTTCCCTATCTCTGTAACCACCTCCAGCCTCTAAATCCCTCCCTATCTCTGTAACCTCCTCCAGCCCCAACACCCCTCCCTATCTCTGTAACCACCTCCAGCCTCTAAATCCCTTCCTATCTCTGTAACCCCCTCCAGCCCCTACACCCCTCCCTATCTCTGTAAACCCCCTCCAGCACCTACACCCCTCCCTATCTCTGTAACCCCCTCCAGCCTCTAAATCCCTCCCTATCTCTGGAACCTCCTCCAGCGACTACACCCATCCCTATCTCTGTAATCTCCTCCACTCCCTACACCCTCCCGATCTCTGTAACCTCTTCCAGCCCCTACACCCCTCCCTATCTCTGTAACCTCCTCCAGCCCCTGCACCCCTCCCTATGGCTGTAACCTCCCAAAGCCCCGACACCACTCCCTAAATATGTAACCTCCTCCAGCCCCTACACCCCTCCCTATCTCTGTAACCTCCTCTAGCCTCTACACCCCTCCCTAGCTCTGCAACATCCAACAGCCGCTACACCACTCACTATCTTTGCAACCTCCTCCAGCCCCTTCACCCCTCCCAATTTCTCTAACCCCTCCAGCCCCTACACCCCTCCCAATCTCTGTAAACCCTCCAGCCCCTACATCCCCTCCCTTTCTCTGTAACCCCCTCCAGCGCCTTCACACCTCCCGATATCAGTAACCCCCTCCAGCCCCTACACCACTCCCTATCTCTGTAACCTGCTCCAGCCCCTACACGCCTCCCTATCTTTGTAAACTCCTCCAGCCCCTACAACCCTCCCGATCTCTGTAACCTCCTCCACCCTCTACACCCCTCCCTATCTCTGTAACCTCCTCCAGCCCCTACACCCCTCCTTATCTCTGTAACCAACTCCAGCCCCTACACCCCTCCCTATCTCTGTAACCTCCTCCAGCCACTACACTCCTCTCAACCTGTGTAACCTCCTACAGGCAATACACGCCTCCCTATCTCGGTAACTTCCTCCAGCCCCGACACCCTTGCTATCTCTGTAATCACCTCCAGCCTCTACACCCCTCCCTATCTCTGTAATCTCCTCCAGCCCCGACATCACTCCCCATCTCTGTAATCTCCTCCAGCCCCTACACACCTCCCGATCTCTGTAACCTCCTCCAGCCCCTACACCTTTCCTTATCTCTGTAACCAACTCCAGCCCCTACTCCCCTCTCAATCTGTGTAACCTCCTCCAGCCACTACACGCCTCCCTATCTCGGTAACCTCCTCCAGCCCCTACACCCCTCCCTATCTCTGTCACCTCCACCAGCCCTACATCCCTCACTATCTCTGTAACCTCCTCCAGTCCCAACACCCCTCCCTATCTCTGTAACCACCTCCAGCCTCTAAATCCCTCCCTATCTCTGTAACCTCCTCCAGCCCCAAAACCCCTCCCTATCTCTGTAACCACCTCCAGCCTCTAAATCCCTCCATATCTCTGTAACCCCCTCCAGCACCTACACCGCTCCCTATCTCTGGAACCTCCTCCAGCGACTACATCCCTCCCTATCTCTGTAATCTCCTCCACTCCCTACACCCTCACTATCTCTGTAACCTCCTCCAGCCCCTACACTCCTCCCTATCTCTGTAACCTCCTCCAGCCCCTGCACCCCTCCCTATCTCTGCAACCTCCCGAAGCCCCTACACTCCTCCCTATCTCTGTAACCCCCTCCAGCCCCTACACGCCTCCCTATCTTTGTAAACTCCTCCAGCCCCTACAAACCTCCCTATCTCTGTAACCTCATCCACCCCCTACACACCTCCCTATCATGTAACCTCCTCCAACCCCTACATCCCTCCCTCTCTCTGTAACCTCCTCCAGCCCCTACACCCCTCCCTATCTCTGCAACCTCCTCCAGCCCCTACACCCCCTCCCTATCTCTGTAACCTCCTCCAGCCCCTACACCCCTCCCTATTTCTGTAACCTCCTCCAACACCTACATCCCTCCCTATCTCTGTAACCTCCTCCAGCCCCTACACCCCTCCCTATCTCTGTAACCTCCTCCAGCCTCTAAACCCCTCCCTATCTCTGTAACCCCCTCCAGCCCCTACACCGCTCCCTATCTCTGCAACCTCCTCCAGCCCCTATACCCCTCCCTATCTCTGCCACGTCCCCAAGCCCCTACACCCCTCCCTATCTCTGTAACCTCCTCCGGCCCTACACCACACCCTATCTCTGTAACCTCCACCAGCCCCTACACCCCTCCGTATCTCTGTATCCTCTTCCAGCCCCGACACCGCTCCCTATCTCTGCAACCCCTTCCAGCCCCTACACTCCTCCCTATCTCTTTAAACCCCTCCAGCCCCTACAACCCCTCCCTATCTCTGTAACCTCCTCCATCCCCTACAGCCCTCCCTATCTCTGTACCCACTCCAGCCCCGACACCCCTCCCGATCTCTGTAACCCCCTCCTGCTCCTAAACCACCCCTATCTCTGCAACACTCTCCAGCCCCTACACCCCTCCCTCTATCTATAACCCCCTCCGGCACCTATACCCCTCCCTATCTCTGTAACGCCCTCCAGACCCTACACCCCTCCCTATCTCTGTAACCTCCTCCAGCCCCTACACACCTTCCTATCTCTGCAAACTCCTCCAGCCCCAACACCCCTCCCTGTCTCTGTAACCTCCTCCAGCCCCTACACTCCTCTCTATCTCTGTAACCTCCTCCAGCCCCTACACCTCTCCCTCTCTCTGTAACCTCCTCCAATCCCTACACTCCTCCCTATCTCTGTAACCTCCTCCAGCCCCGACACCCCTCCCTATCTCTGTAACCTCCTCCAGCCCCTCACCCCTCCTTATCTCTGTAACCAACTCCAGCCCCCACACCCCTCCCTATCTCTATAACCTCCTCCAGCCACTACAACCCTCCTTATCTGTGTAACCTCCACAAGCCACTACACGCCTCCCTATCTGGGTAACCTCCTCCAGCCCCGACACACATCCTATCTCTGTAATCACCTCCATCCTCTACACCCCTCCATATCTCTGTAACCTCCTCCAGCCCCGACATCACTCCCCATCTCTGTAACCTCCTCCAGCCACTACACGCCTCCCTATCTCGGTAACCTACTCTAGCCCCGAAACACTTCCTATCTCTGTAACCTCCTCCAGCCACTACACCACTCCCTATCTCTGTCACCTCCACCAGCCCTACATCCCTCCCTATCTCTGTAATCCCCTCCAGCCTCTACACCCCTCTCTATCTCTGTAACCTCCTCCAGCCCCTAAACCCCTCTCTATCTCTGTCACTTCTTCCACTCCCTACTCTCCTCCCTATCTCTGTAACCCCCTCCTGCCCCTACACCCTTCCCTATCTCTGTAACCTCCTCCAGCCCCTACACCCCTCCTTATCTCTGTAACCAACTCCAGCCCCTACACCCCTCCCTATCAATGTAACCTCCTCCAGCCACTACACAACTCCCAATCTGTGTAACCTCCTCCAGCCACTACACGCCTCCCTATCTCGGTATCCTCCTCCAGCCCCGGCACACTTCCTATCTCTGTAATCACCTCCAGCCTCTACACCCCTCCCTATCTCTGTAATCTCCTCCAGCCCCAACACCCCTACCTATCTCTGTAAGCGCCTCCAGCCCCTACACACCTTCTTATCTCTGTAACCAACTCCAGCCCCTACACCCCTCCCAATCTCTGTAACCTCCTCCAGCCACTACACGCCTCCCTATCTCTGTAACCTCCTCCAGCCCCTACACCCCTCCCTATCTCTGTCACCTCCACCAGCCCGACATCCCTCTCTATCTCTGTAAACTCCCCCAGCCCTTACACACCTCCCTATCTCTGGAACCTCCTCCAGCCCCTACAGTCCTCCCTATCTCTGTAACCTCCTCCAGCCCCTAAACTCCTCCCTATCTCTGTCACCTCCACCAGCCACTACACACCTCCCTATCTCTGTAACCTCCTCCAGTCCCTGCACCCCTCCCTATATCTGTAACCTCCTCCAGTCCCTACACCCCTCCCTATCTCTGTAACCTCCTCCAGCCCCGACACACTTCCTATCTCTGTAACCTCCTCCAGCCCTTAAACCCCTCCCTATCTCTGTCACCTCTTCCACTCCCTACACGCCTCCCTATCTCTGTAACCTCCTCCAACCCAATACCGCTGCCTATCTCTGTAACCACCTCCAGCCCCTTCACACCTCCCTATATCTGTAACGCCCTCCAGACCCTATACCGCTGCCTATCTCTGTAACCTCCTCCAACCCCTACACCGCTCCCTATCTCTGTAACCTCCTCTAGCCCCAACACACCTCCCTATCTCTGTAACCTCCACCAGCCCTTCATCCCTCCCTATCTCTGTAGCCTCCTCCAGCCCCGACATCACTCCCCATCTCTGTAATCTCCTCCAGCCCCTACACACCTCCCGATCTCTGTAACCTCCTCCAGCCCCGACACCTTTCCTTATCTCTGTAACCAACTCCAGCCCCGACACCCCTCTCAATCTGTGTAACCTCCTCGAGCCACTACACGCCTCCCTATCTCGGTAACCTCCTCCAGCCACTACACCCCTCCCTATCTCTGTCACCTCCACCAGCGCTACATCCCTCCCTATCTCTGTAACCTCCTCCAGCCCCAAAACCCCTCCCTATCTCTGTAACCACCTCCAGCCTCTAAATCCCTCCATATCTCTGTAACCCCCTCCAGCCCCTACAGCGCTGCCTATCTCTGGAACCTCCTCCAGCGACTACATCCCTCCCTATCTCTGTAATCTCCTCCACTCCCTACACCCTCCCTATCTCTGTAACCTCCTCCAGCCCCTACACCCCTCCCTATCTCTGTAACCTCCTCCAGCCCCTGCACCCCTCCCTATCTCTGTAACCTCCCGAAGCCCCTACACCCCTCCCTATCTCTGTAACCCCCTCCAGCCCCTACACGCCTCCCTATCTTTGTAAACTCCTCCAGCCCCTACAACCCTCCCTATCTCTGTAACCTCCTCCACCCCCTACACCCCTCCCTATCATGTAACCTCCTCCAGCCCTCACACCCCTCCCTATCTCTGTAACCTCCTCCAGCCCCTACACACCTCCCTATTTCTGTAACCTCCTCCAACCCCTACATCCCTCCCTCTCTCTATAACCTCCCCCAGCCCCTACACCCCTTCCTATCTCTGTAACCTCCTCCAGCCCCTACACCCCCTCCCTATCTGTGTAACCTCCTCCAGCCCCTACACCCCTCCCTATTTCTGTAACCTCCTCCAACCCCTACATCCCTCCCTATCTCTGTAACCTCCTCCAGCCCCTACACCCCTCCCTATCTCTGTAACCTCCTCCAGCCTCTAAACCCCTCCCTATCTCTGTAACCCCCTCCAGCCCCTACACCGCTCCCTATCTCTGCAACCTCCTCCAGCCCCTATACCCCTCCCTATCTCTGCCACCTCCCCAAGCCCCTACACCTCTCCCTATCTCTGTAACCTCCTCCAGCCTCTACACCCCTCCCTATCTCTGTAAACTCCTCCAGCCCCAACACCCCTCCCTATCTCTGTAACCTCCTCCAGCCCCTACACACCTCTTTATCTCTGTAACCAACTCCAGCCCCTACACCCCTCCCAATCTGTGTAACCTCCTCCAGCTACTACACGCCTCCCTATCTCTGTAACCTCATCCAGCCCCTACACCCCTCCCTATCTCTGTCACCTCCACCAGCCCTACATCCCTCTCTATCTCTGTAACCTCCCCCAGCCCTTACACCCCTCCCTATCTCTGGAACCTCATCCAGCCCCTACACTCCTCCCTATCTCTGTAACATCCTCCAGCCCCTAAACCCCTCCCTATCTCTGGAACCTCCTCCAGCGACTACACCCATCCCTATCTCTGTAATCTCCTCCACTCCCTACACCCTCCCGATCTCTGTAACCTCTTCCAGCCCCTACACCCCTCCCTATCTCTGTAACCTCCTCCAGCCCCTGCACCCCTCCCTATGGCTGTAACCTCCCAAAGCCCCGACACCACTCCCTAACTCTGTAACCTCCTCCAGCCCCTACACCCCTCCCTATCTCTGTAACCTCCTCTAGCCACTACACCCCTCCCTAGCTCTGCAACATCCACCAGCCGCTACACCACTCCCTATCTCTGCAACCTCCTCCAGCCCCTTAACCCCTCCCAATTTCTGTAACCCCTCCAGCCCCTGCACCCGTCCCAATCTCTGTAAACCCTCCAGCCCCTACACCCCCTCCCTTTCTCTGTAACCCCCTCCAGCTCCTTCACACCTCCCGATATCTGTAACCCCCTCCAGCCCCTACACCACCCCCTATCTCTGTAACCTGCTCCAGCCCCTACACGCCTCCCTATCTTTGTAAACTCCTCCAGCCCCTACAACCCTCCCGATCTCTGTAACCTCCTCCACCCTCTACACCCCTCCCTATCTCTGTAACCTCCTCCAACCCCTGCACCCCTCCTTATCTCTGTAACCAACTCCAGCCCCTACACCCCTCCCTATCTCTGTAACCTCCTCCAGCCACTACACCCCTCTCAATCTGTGTAACTTCCTCCAGCCAATACACGCCTCCCTATCTCGGTAACTTCCTCCAGCCCCGACACACTTGCTATCTCTGTAATCACCTCCAGCCTCTACACCCCTCCCTATCTCTGTAAACTCCTCCAGCCCCGACATCACTCCCCATCTCTGTAATCTCCTCCAGCCCCTACACACCTCCCGATCTCTGTAACCTCCTCCAGCCCCTACACCTTTCCTTATCTCTGTAACCAACTCCAGCCCCAACACCCCTCTCAATCTGTGTAACCTCCTCCAGCCACTACACGCCTCCCTATCTCAATAACCTCCTCCAGCCCCTACACCCCTCCCTATCTCTGTCACCTTCACCACCCTACATCCCTCCCTATCTCTGTAACCTCCTCCAGTCCCAACACCCCTCCCTATCTCTGTAACCACCTCCAGCCTCTAAATCCCTCCCTATCTCTGTAACCTCCTCCAGCCCCAAAACCCCTCCCTATCTCTGTAACCACCTCCCGCCTCTAAATCCCTCCATATCTCTGTAACCCCCTCCAGCCCCTACACCGCTCCCTATCTCTGGAACCTCCTCCAGCGACTACATCCATCCCTATCTCTGTAATCTCCTCCACTCCCTACATCCTCCCTATCTCTGTAACCTCCTCCAGCCCCTACACCCCTCCCTATCTCTGTAACCTCCTCCACGCCCTGCACCCCTCCCTATGGCTGTAACCTCCCAAAGCCCCGACACCACTCCCGAACTCTGTAACCTCCTCCAGCCCCTACACCCCTCCCTATCTCTGTAACCTCCTCTAGCCACTACACCCCTCCCTAGCTCTGCAACATCCACCAGCCGCTACACCACTCCCTATCTGTGCAACCTCCTCCAGCCCCTACACCCCTCCCAATTTCTGTAACCCCTCCAGCCCCTACACCCCTCCCAATCTCTGTAAACCCTTCAGCCCCTACACCCCCTCCCTTTCTCTGTAACCCCCTCAAGCCCCTTCACACCTCCCGATATCTGTAACCCCCTCCAGCCCCTACACCACTCCCTATCTCTGTAACCTGCTCCAGCCCCTACACGCCTCCCTATCTTTGTAAACTCCTCCAGACCCTACAACCCTCCCGATCTCTGTAACCTCCTCCAGCCCCTACACCCCTCCTTATCTCTGTAACCTCCTCCAGCCCCTACACCCCTCCTTATCTCTGTAACCAACTCCAGCCCCTACACCCCTCCCTATCTCTGTAACCTCCTCCAGCCACGACACCACTCCCAATCTGTGTAACCTCCTCCAGCCACTACACGCCTCCCTATCTCGGTAACCTCCTCCAGGCCCGACACACTTCCTATCTCTGTAATCACCTCCAGCCTCTATACCCCTCCCTATCTCTGTAATCTCCTCCAGCCCCAACACCCCTCCCTATCTCTGTAACCTCCTCCAGCCCCTACACACCTCCTTATCTCTGTAACCAACTCCAGCCCCTAAACCCCTCCCAATCTGTGTAACCTCCTCCAGCCACTACACGCCTCCCTATCTCTGTAACCTCCTCCAGCCCCTACACCCCTCCCTATCTCTGTCACCTCCACCAGCCCTACATCCCTCTCTATCTCTGTAACCTCCCCCAGCCCTTACACCCCTCCCTATCTCTGGAACCTCCTACAGCCCCTACACTCCTCCCTATCTCTGTAACCTCCTCCAGCCCCTAAATCCCTCCCTATCTCTGTCACCTCCACCAGCCACTACACCCCTCCCTATCTCTGTAACCTCCTCCAGTCCCTACACCCCTCCCTATATCTGTAACCTCCTCCAGTCCCTACACCACTCCCTATCTCTGTAACCTCCTCCAGCCCCGACACACTTCCTATCTCTGTAACCTCCTCCAGCCCCTAAACCCCTCCCTATCTCTGTCACCTCTTCCACTCCCTACACGCCTCCCTATCTCTGTAACCCCCTCCAACCCTATACCGCTGCCTATCTCTGTAACCCCTCCAGCCCCTTCACACCTCCCTATATCTGTAACGCCCTCCAGACCCTATACCGCTGCCAATCTCTGTAACCTCCTCCAACCCCTACACCGCTCCCTATCTCTGTAACCTCCTCCAGCCCCAACACACCTCCCTATCTCTGTAACCTCCACCAGCCCTTCGTCCCTCCCTATCTCTGTAGCCTCCTCCAGCCCCGACATCACTCCCCATCTCTGTAATCTCCTCCAGCCCCTAAACACCTCCCGATCTCTGTAACCTTCTCCAGCCCCGACACCTTTCCTTATATCTGTAACCAACTCCAGCCCCGACACCCCTCTCAATCTGTGTAACCTCCTCCAGCCACTACACGCCTCCCTATCTCGGTAACCTCCTCCAGCCCCTACACCCCTCCTTATCTCTGTCACCTCCACCAGCCCTACATCCCTCCCTATCTCTGTAACCTCCTCCAGTCCCAACACCCCTCCCTATCTCTGTAACCACCTCCAGCCTCTAAATCCCTCCCTATCTCTGCAACCTCCTCCAGGCCCAAAACCCCTCCCTATCTCTGTAACCACCTCCAGCCTCTAAATCCCTCCATATCTCTGTAACCCCCTCCAGCCCCTACACCGCTCCCTATCTCTGGAACCTCCTCCAGCGACTACATCCCTCCCTATCTCTGTAATCTCCTCCACTCCCTACACCCTCACTATCTCTGTAACCTCCTCCAGCCCCTACACCCCTCCCTATCTCTGTAACCTCCTCC